>NC_048306.1:81052723-81091325 GCF_013100865.1 Trachemys scripta elegans | reverse complement strand
GGTGGCACCTTAAAGACTAACAGATTTATTTGGGCATAAGCTTTCGTGGGTAAAAACCTCACTTCTTCAGATGCATAGAGAAGAAGTGAGGTTTTTACCCACGAAAACTTATGCCCAAATAAATCTGTTAGTCTTTAAGGTGCCACCAGACTCCTTGTTACTATCTGACATGCCAGTTCAATATAGTCAGTTTACTCTTGGTCCCTTAAAAAAATAATCAGACTTATACAATATTTCTTTTTTATGTAATATACCTTTTCAGTTAAAATAATTACACAAATATACTTCTAGCTCAGTGGTTCTCAAACTTTTGTACTGGTGACCCCTTTCACACAGCAAGCCTCTGAGTGCGACCCCTCCCCCTTATAAATTAATTTTTTTTTATATTTAACACTATTATAAATGCTGGAGGAGAAGTGGGTTTTGGGGTGGAGGCTGACAGCTCATGAGCCCCCATGTAATAACCTCACAACCCCCTGAGGGGTCTCAACCCCCAGTTTGAGAACCCCTGTTCTAGCTAATAAAGTAAAACCACAAATCTCTATCATCTGGGACTTTTGCCTCTATTCTGTCCATCGGACCCATGCATTGTATACAGACGCAGGATCGTTTTGTGCTATACTTTAGCCTGAGGTTGCTGACTTGTAGCCAAATGGTGCAAAACATTACTCACCCATGTAGTTCTTATTTACACAAGCAGTTCTATTCACTTCATTAGTGGCTTCCATAGCAAGTGATTTCACCAGCAGCACTCACATGTTTTTCATAATCAGGGCCTTTGTGTCTAGAGTGTAGAAATATAGTGTTACTGTCAACAGCTAGCTGGAGCATCAGTGCCTAGATTCTATGGTAGTTGGGACCAGATAAATCCCTGTGGACATATTTCTGTATCTACACCTAATACTGGGAGTAGTCCTTACTACTCCAAGAAACATCACTGCATTTGCTGAGGCCATGTCTACACTGCAAACTTTGCTCGCCGCAAGTTATGTCAGTGTGAAGTTGCTGCAGTCAGTATATAGCTTGTGTGCATGCATACTTGGCTGCTTGTGTTCAGGGCTGGCTCTAACTTTTTTGCTGCCCCTGGCAAAAAAGAGGGGGTGCTGCCCCACCGAACACCGCGCCGCTGTACCTCTGCCCCAGCGCCGTTGAAATCCCCGCCCCCGAGCACCATGCCCCCCCGAAGCCCCGCCCCCTCCAAGCGCCGCGCTGTCCGAAGCCCCCATCCTCCCTCTGAGCACTGTGCCATGCCCCCGTCCCCCTCTGAGTGCTGTGCCACGCCAGCCCCTGTCCCCCTCTGAGCCCCACCCCGTGCCAGCCCCCTTCCCCCCAGCGCCGCGCCAGCCCCCACCCCCCTCCGAGCGCCAAGCCCCCACCCCTCTCCGAGCGCTGCGCTGCGCCAGCCCCCACCCCAGCGCAGTGCCGCCTGAAGCCCCACCACCCCGAGCGCTGCAATGCGGAAACAAAAAAACCCCCCTCCAGCGCTGCTCCGACGAACCAATAAATAAATAAAAACCCGAGCGCAGCCCTGCCCCAAGGTGCCGCCCCAAGCACGTGCTTGGTCGGCTGGTGTCTGGAGCCGGCCCTGCTTGTGTTGGCGCTACATGTACACACAAAAAGCGAGTGTGTTGATGTGAAATGCAGCGTCCACCCTGTGGCATGATGCCTTTTGGAGAATTTTTGCAATGTGTTGTGGGGTCCATCTGAATTGCGCAGGGAGGTAGGAGATCCTGGGAGCCAGGGGTCAAGTTCCCAGTGTGCAACTTTCTCCACCCCAGGCCATCTCTATCCCATAATTTTTGTGCCTTTTTCTTCAAATCCCACAAACTGTGCAACACTTTTCACTGTCTAACATCTCTGACAAAAGCATGGAGCCTGCACAGCTCTGCACTATTATCATGAAAATTGCAAACACAGGAGGAATGATCCTCCAGCATTTGCAGTGCTGCAGGAAGTACCATAACAATGGGGGAGAAGGCAATTTCTTTGAGGACAGATTCTTAAGGGATACCGTGAAAACCAATTCAAGGTTGTTGATTTTCATGGAGCGGCCGCATACGGTGGAGTGCTGCTTCTGGGCCTGAGCAATGAGCACCGGCTGCTGGGATCTCCTCCTTATGTGGGTTTGGGATGATGAGCAGCAGCTGCAGAACTTCTGGATGTGAAAAGCCACATTGCTGGATCTGTGTGCCAAGCTTGCTCCAGCCCTCCAGCACATGGACACCAGAATGAGAGCTGCACTGACGGTTGAGAAGTGAGTGGTGATTGCCCTGGGGAAGCTTCCAATGCTGCGCTGCTACTGGTCAGTGGGAAATAATTTTGGAGTTGGAAAATCCATAGTGGGGGCCGCTGTCATGTGAGTTTGCAGGGCCATTAATCATATCTTGCTACATGGGAATGTGACTCTAGACAATGTGCAGAACAGCATGGATGGATTTGCAGCTATGGATGGATTTGCACCCAAACTGTGGTGGGGCGATAAGTGGCCTGCATATCCCTATTTGGCCCAGCCCACCTTGCCCCAGAATACATCAACAGAAAGGGCGATTTTTCTATGGTTATGCAAGCATTTGTGGATCATCAGAGATGCTTCACTGCGATCAATTGTGGGGCTCGTCAGGGATGGTGCACAACATTTGCATCTTTAAGAACACCGGACTGTTCACGATGCTGCAAACCGGGACATTTTTTCTCTGACCAGCAGATTACCATTGACAATGTTGAAATGCCAGTAGTGATCCTGAGGGCCCCAACCTATCCCTTGCTCCCCTGGCTAATGAAGCCATACAAGGGGCCACCCTGAGAGCTCGAAGAAAAGATTCAACTGGGAGCTCAGCAAGTGCAGAAAGACAGATGAATCTCCTGTAGAACTTTGAAACCCTCATCTTTTGTCAGTTAATTAAACAATTCATTTCCCCCCCCAGGATGAGCACTATCTGCTCAACTGTCCATCGGCTGAAAAACAAAGTTCTTACTTCTACTATTGCTTGGAGATTAAACTCACTTCAGTAATGGGAGCAGCCAAACTACAATTACACTCCTTCAATGCAAGTCCAAGTCCCTGTTCTTATATGGATGAGTCTCCTAAATATTTATCAGTATAATGAAAGAAGTCCAAGATAAGTTTAATATTATGATAATTAGTTGCAAGTCTCCTTGATATGGTGTCACCTTTGTCCAAAAGAAAAGTTCCTCCAAAAGCAGTCTGCACCATAGACAAAAGGTGGGAAGTGAACATCAGAGTCAAAAATAGTCTTATACCAGAGTGTCTCCTATCAGTGGAATAAAGCACATGCCATTAAAAATACTTCTGTTAATTTACTGTATTGGTTTTTAATTGCACATTAACGTTTTGCACTGCTTTTGGTACATAATCAATTTTGCTTTTTTGGAAGATTCTGGGACGGGTGAGAGTTATAGATAGCCCCTAACTTAAATCATATCTTCCTGAAATACATGACTTGCTCCTCTACATCTTTCAGTTCTCTAAAATCTTTGTACACCCCTAGTCATTTTGATAGGAACAGTTAACCAGGAGTGTCATAGAAGTTGAATTCTATTCCTGTTGTCCATTGGGACTACCCATTTGCTTATAGTTAGTCATTTAAGTCCTTTGCTGGATCAGGGCCAGAATGCTCAGCGCTTTGCAGAACAGAGCCCACAATCAGGCTTCCCATATTTCTCAAAGTGTACAGTGGCTGCCCCTAACAATTTAATTAGTGAAAGATGACTCTTAAGAGTATGAGATGTCAAATCAGGCAATTAATAATACCAGAGCCAGGCAAACATGCAGATTATCATGAGGATTTGAGCAGAGAATAGAATTAGTCTGGAAAGCTAAACAGTGTGATCTGATTGTGAAAATGTTTTGAAGGCCTGTGCCATTCTTTAATTTATAACTTATAATAGATTGTTTAAAAAGGTGTGAAAAAGAAGGTACATGGAAAATACAGGAGCACAGAGAGTTTGCATTATTGTGTGGAGAAGAAAGGAACAAAATTTGAAGAGATAGGGGATAGAGGCAAGAACAATGGCACCCATAGCAACAACAACTTCTAAAGGTGACATATAGTATTCTCCACTACTACTGTCCACCCATTGATCTTAGTATCATGGAATGTTAACTCAATACACAAGTGAGAGGAAAGCCCTCCTGCAGGGACAAAGAGACCCCCTCCACCGTGAGTAACATACAATAGCAACTCATTGTTTACAGTACAATGCAGAAAGGAATATAAGATACAGCAGCAAGGAAAGGTCAGCAGAAGAAGCATAACCCCTACACCTGCTCATTCATTTATATGGAATACAGGCCATTAAAATATGGAGTAGGAAAGGGAAAGGAATGGGGAGGATTTGGGGCCAGTAGAGAAACCATGAATAAAATAAAATGCCCAAACATGTAAAATTACTGAGACACAATTTTTACTACACCCTCCATACAATTCAGATGAAATAGCACTTGATAAAAATATCAGATTTGTCCTTATGTTTCTAACATGGACAATGTATTGTCCATGCACTGTGAATCGAAAAGGAGAATTTTTCATGTCGTTTTATGCAGCAAGGGGAGGAGAAGATTGGTGGTTTGGGACTCTCAAAATTTGGATTCAGATTTTCACTTCTGCCACAGACTTCTTGTGTGACCATGGAGAAGTGACTTAATTTCTGTATTAATGAGCTCCCTTATCTGTATGACTTCCTGGTCCGCACCCACCCTTTCTGTGTCTTGTCTATTTAGGCCTCAATCCTGCAAATATGTGTGAAATCAGCAGTGTCCTACACAGATGCAGGTGCATAGTCATTTGCAGAATCAGGGCATTATGATTGCAAACCATTCAAAGCAGACTGTCGCTTATGTGTTTGTATGACACCAAACACAATGGAGTCCTGATTTTGGTAGGAGCTTCTAGGTGCAGTCATAATACAAATAACAGCATTCACCTACAATTGCCAAGGACTGGACCCCTGGTAGCTGTGTGATTTATAACACAACTTAAGAAGATTCTGAGTGAAATGAGTTGGTATTATTATAACTATATCAGTCAAAAAGAAGGGGTTTCCTGTGGAGATAACTGCATTTTTTAGACTTCTCCCTTTATGCTCACTGTCACATAATAGATAAATAAATTAAATAAAATAAAAACCCCACAATTTTGATTTTTTCTGTCCTTGAGGGAGATATTGATGACACCATCCAGTCCTCATAAATGGCTCATTCCTCTGGGAAAGTTGGCTTCTCCACTGAAAATTGGAGGAAGGAAACCATACCTTACCTTAAGGAAAATTGGCCTTGAAAATGTTTTAGGAGACGGACCGTGCTGGGGCCTTTGCCACTCCAAGTGCTCAAGTCAATCATATCTAAGGAAGACAGTGATTCACAATAAGAGGAACAAAACCCATAGACTGATTTCATTAGTTAGGGCCCACTCCTGCAGGCTTGAGACCCCTCTGAATTCAGCAATACTTCCCTGGTGAAGGGCTCACAAAATTGGGCTGTTAATTGTGAATACCAAAATGTAAGCTAAAATTAAAGCAAAATAGAAATGCTATTCTTTAAATAATGAAAGAGTCACCTGTTTGTCTGAAACCCTAAGCGAATGCCAGGCACCATAAAGCAGTGTTCTATTATGTTAAGAACTGCTCTTAGTGGTGCTTATGTTGCCTTAATGTATCATCTGAAATGAAATATGACAAAGAAGGCTCCAATATGGTTGCATCTTACCAGCATTATCTATGCTCCAAATGGATAGACCATTCACTAGAAGTCCCAGACCAAGGCAGACACTCAATCACTTATACGATTCCCTACATTCTTTATAACAACTCTAAGGCTATGTCTACACTATCACGGTAAGTTGACCTACTCTATGCAACTCTAGCTACGTACCTTAAGTCGAGTTACCGTGGGGTCTACAACTCCCATCGACTTATCTTATTCTTCTTGTTGGGGGTAGAGTACAGGGGTTGACTGCAGAGCAATCTACAGTTGATTTGGCAGGTCTTTACTAGACCCTCTAAATCGACCGCCAGTGGATCAATCTCAGAGCATCGATCCCGGTTGTAATGTAGACCTGCCCTAAGATAGATATCTATTGTAAGAATGATGGGACTATATAGACTATAAGCTTTGTGGGGCAGGGACAGTCTTTTTGTTATGTGTTGGTACAATGGGCACCTGGTCCCTGATTAGGGCCATTAGGCACTACTGCAATATGTTGCAGCACGTTGTGATTTCAGGATTGTTCAGCTTCATAGACAGAGATGCTCCTGATGCTCTACCACTGACATCCCTGGCCAATATTTCTGTGAAGTGAGAAGCAAACAGATATAAAATTCATGGATAGTATATGGTAGGAGATAATGTGAAAGCAGATAGGATGGGGAAGTTGATATTGTTATTACTGCAACAAAAAATACTATACCATTTTGGTTAAAAATTGGCCGCATGTGAAATTTGCTAGCACTGAATATATTAAAGATGAAGCCTTTTCATAAACTCATGCCAACATGGGGCCAGATATTAAGGAATTACTGATAACTGGCTCTAGGCAAATGAGGCAGGTTCTACACAACTGGGTATATGCAAACAATCTCTATTGCTTTACTGTGGCAAGAATGGCACTCAGGATATGTCTTTTGTGATATAGAATAAATGGCCTAACCGTACTCTACTGGGTAATATGCACATTTTACTGAGATCCTGGAAGGATTCCATCATTTCAAATATAAAAGAATGATCCACAGCCATGGCATAAATTGCTGGCCTTAAAAGGCTTATTTTTAGATGATGAGGATAAAATGGAAGATTTTGATGAAATATAGTCTTCTCTTCCTTCCCCAGAAATTAATTGTTCAATTTAATAAACTAACAGGTGGTTCCACTTCAGGCAGAGCAGATGTTAGACTGAATGAATGAAGTCCCCTCTTGTGATCAATTCATCCCCAAGCTATTTCTTTCTTTATATTTTTCCCTTTCTCTTTTTCCTCATCTCTTTCCCCCTTATTTTCTAACTGATTTATGAGCAGCTACAGTATGAAATGTTTTGTCTGAACTATATGAATATTGATGACTCGGCAGTGTTGATTTTGGCTGTATTAATAACTTTTGTGCACGTCCTGAAAATGCCTACTTTTCACGATGCAGCATGGACCGGTACTGCAGTACCTGAGCTCTCCTTGGTATATATTCATTTCCTAGACCAGTTTTTCAAAAAGTGGCATCCATTTGTAAGTATGAAACTTGGGTGCACCAATATTTGCATGCTTTTCTTTAGTAGATTATCTACAAAAAAAATTATTATACACACAGATGATAGAATTAAATATCTTGGAGAAACGGAGTTTGCATCCATAAATTGTTTCACCTCTGTATTCGAATACTAATGCTCAGAAAATGCATAGGCAAGTGTTTGCATGTGCACAAATAGAGGATGGGTTATGATCCCTTTGAGAATGTGGCCCATGCCTATATATAAAAATTGTATTACATATTTTCCATGTAGAACTCAAAAATGATAATTTATTTTATGGGTAGCACATCTTAGTGCATGGGAAGGAAGAAAGTATTCACTGGGGCCTTGGAAAGACTGGAAAATAATAATAGGGAGATACTTCATAAGAAGCTTTATGGGATTATCCAAACATTCAGAACCTTCTGGAGTCCACTTATCATTAGACTGAATCCTGGTGATATAAAAATATTCAAGGAGTTAGAATGTGCCTCCAAAATGTTCTGCATGCAATCAACTCTCCAGTTTGAAACACCTTAAAAGAAAGTGTTCAGCCAAGCTGACAGTCCAGTGTAATTTAATATTAACATTTTTTTGGGGTAATTTAAAATATCCATGTCAGACAATATATAGCACATAGTTATGTAGACTGGATAATTATACTGGATGAAAAGCAAATACATCCGCAAGTCAAAGAGGAATGGTTTTAAATATACATATATTGGGAACAATCCTGAAATTAAAGAGAATTATGTATGAAAGTCTTGTAAAACTGAGCCCTTTAGGGGAGATTTTCAAAGGCACAAAGGGCAGGTAAGTGCCCAAATCCCATTGAAGCGCAAAGGGAATTGGGCCCCTAATTCCCATTGGTACCTTTGGAAATCACCTCCTTAAAATTTAAAAACCTTGCAATAAAAAGCCATTGTATGTCTGCTGCCTGTTGGGTCATACTTGTGTTTTCTTTTGTTTTAACAACCGAGCCAAATTTTTAATTTCCCTTCTGATAATTTCTAAATTTTGCTGATGTGTATTTGGCTGTGCAGTAACAAGAGGCAATAAACAATGTTAGAACATAATTACTGGTTTCCTACTGGAAGCTTTGGAAGTAAGACCCAAGTATTTATTAGGTTCTACACAATAGATTTAAGGACTTGGAAGCATTCAAACACTAAATTCATATAATACATAATTAGTTTGAAAAAAGTAACTTGGCAGTCAGAGCTTTGTTCACACAATTTTTATTACTAGTAATTTTATTACAGAACTAAAAATAAAATCTGAGGTCATACTGAACAAAAGTTTGTTCTTAATAAGGCACCTACACTTATTAGTAACTACTAATTTTCAAACAAATTTGGAACACTGTTTATCTGGCTTTTTGATAAGAGACCACACCTACTAGGGGCCTGTAACAGGATGGCTTGCCCCTTTAAGGGCTAGAGGCCTAGAGCCAGCCTACCCCAATTACTAAGTAGGCACACCTGAGGTGATTATAGGTGATTTCCCCTATACGAGCAACAGGAAGCTGCAGCAGGGGAAAGGAATGATCAGGAGGCAGTAGAGCAGGGGTAAGCAACCTACGGCTCGAGTGCCAAAGGCAGCATGTGAGTTGATTTTCAGTGGCACTCACACTGCCCAGGTCCTGGCCACCGGTCCGGGGGGGCTCTGCATTTTAATTTAATTTTAAATGAAGCTTCTTAAACATTTAAAAAACCTTATTTACTTTACATACAACAATAGTTTAGTTATATATTATTGACTTATAGAAAGAGACCTTCTAAAAACATTAATTTAAGGTTTCGCATACCAGTAATACATTTTAGAGTGAATAAATGAAGACTCGGCACACCAGTTCTGAAAGGTTGCCAACCTCTGCAGTAGAGGAAGTGGAGAGAGTGAGAGAGGCTCCTTCAGGGAAGACCCTGAGACCAGGGGAGTTGCTCCAGCTGTAAAGGGCTGGGCTTAGCCTGCTAAAGCAGGGAAGACCCTGAGACACCAGGGAAATTTAAGAAAGTACCTCAGGGAGGAGGCACTGTGCCCAGCTTAAGGCTGGAGGGAAGATTTTTGTGTTTAATTTTGAACTTTAAGTTAATAAAACTGACCCTAATGAGGGATTTATTGGGCTTGTAAAAGCCTCTTTTTTTGAGTTTGAGGAATCAAGAGGAGAAATTCAGTCAAGGGGCTACTTGCAGGGCTATCCCAATGCCACAAGTGGGTGCCTGGAAGCAGGCCACTCCTTGGTAGGGCCAGATCATTTCCTGGAGCTCTCTGGAGGGTGAGGGTCTCTCATTCATAGCTCTCCCATTGTCCATGTGGAAAGACTAGTAGTCTATTTTCAGTAGTATTCCCACTGTAGCCTTAATGCAAAGTCTTTCGGTGGCCCCTGACTCCACTTAGAAGGGACTCAAGGACGGAACTGCAGAGGTACAAAGGAATGGAGGAGGGAAGCCACTGCTCTCTGTTGAACTGTCACCCTGCTCTATGCCTGTATTGCTATGTGGAAATCCAGGCAGGCCATGGTACATCTAGAACAATGTTTCTCAAACGGGAGTTGCCGCTTGTGTAGGGAAAGCCCCTGGCGGGCCGGGCCGGTTTGTTTACCTGCCCCGTCCGCAGGCCCGGCCAATCGCAGCTCCCATTGGCCGCGGTTCGCAGCTCCAGGCCAATGGGAGTTGCTGGAAGTGGCGCGGGCAGAGGGACTTACTGGCCCCTGCTTCCATTGGCCTGGAGCGGCGACCCCAGTTTGAGAGAAACCCTTCTGGTGTTGCTACTGAGCAGCCACAGGGGACCCAAACAACACCAGGCAGCAGGGCTAACAGAGCAGCAATTGTCTCTGCAGCGTGGTTCCTATGTGTGGAAATTACTATGGAATTCTGTGACACACAGGATCGAGTGGAGGCACAGTTTCCATACCTGCAGTCCCCTCCCAACACATCTCAGCAGAGGGGAAAAAATGTCCTCATGGAATTTTTCTCCCCCTTGGTCTTTCCTATGAGTTTTCTCCTTAGAGCCAAGTGCTGGCCCAAGATAATTGACATTTTTTAACCTTTTATCATCATGTAATGGATTACAATTGTTTGTAAGAGTAAACAGCATGCTAGTTAATTCAGACCAGTTTATGGAAATGTTTTTTAATTCTAATCATGAGGGCAATACATAGTGCTCTTAAAAATTGTAAGTTAGCGTAGTACGTACAATTCCTGCCAAGGAGGAATAGTCTTCAAAGTAATATTTGGATGCTTTTTTGGGCCATGATACAGCTTTCTCTATTGTAAACATGATGCAAAAGAATTTACTGAAGTTGGAATATTATTGTTTGTAAATTATTTTAAGACTCACAAAGTTAAGTCTATATTACAAACACACACACTTACTTTACACTTTGATTTCCTATGTGAAAACTCTCTAATGGGCAATATTTAGAAATCAAACAGTCTTGTGTAGCAGTTAATCTTCTGCATGGACAACGCCAAGTTTAAATCCAGTCCAAATGCCACTTCTCAGTCACAGCTTTAAAGGATTAAAAATGATTAAAGTGGTATTTGTCTACTTGCCTGATACATAAGTTCATGTCAATGTTATCTTGAAAATTGACATTCAGTTTCATCTTTGAGGTGAGAGAATAAGCTGTTGATTACTAGCTTCAGAGAAGAAAATGGATTAGCTATAATGTAATTAGAGTTCTATTCACAAATGATTATTTTAGTACATTGCATAAAACACATGGGTAAGTAGCACATAGAATAGAAGAGTAAAATTAGAAAGTATTTCATTGTGAAGTTTGCATTCGGGCTTTATTTTGCATAGGGCTACATGCTCGATATATGAAGCTTTAATTTAGTAAGGCCGAAGTACTGTCACAGACAATGTAAGATGCATTTAATTCAGGCTGCATAAGTATTTCAATTGAAATTTGAGATTTACTTTTTAACTATGACAAAAGATTTGCTCCTGCAAGCCTTACTCATTTGAGTTATCCTTATTCAATCTGGATTATTCCTGTGAGTAAGAAACACTCAGCTATTTGTTCCAGGAGCAGGCCATATTTATATTTATTTTTCCTGAGGGAGGCTGGTAGGAGGGAGAGAGGATATCTCCAGGCATTTTTGAATGAGTCCTGTTATTGTCATCCATTGCCTCATGTCACAAAATGTTCCCCAAACCAGGACACATACACAAAAACAGGGGTTCCTGTTTTTCATTTTTTCTGAGGGAAAGACTAGAGACTATCAGGTTAGTTGGAATTAGGGTTGCCAACTCTCCAGGTTTGTCCTGGAGTCTCCAGGAATTAAAGATTAATATTTAATTAAAAATTATGTCATGCGATGAAACCTCCAGGAATATGTCCAGCCAAAATTGGCAACCCTAGGGGGAATGCAACTGCATAGGATTTTTTTTTAATTAACCTATTTTACTACTCTCTCTGTGGCAGCTAGCTAGTCTAATTACAGAAAATTAACATGCAAAATAAGTTATTTGAATGGTAAGTAAAATAAACGGTACTTGCTTCTTACCCTGAAGATCACTAGACTCTGGATCTGATGGATTCCACAAGGGGAGCAAATTCCAAAGAGGGGAGTTCTCACCCCAGTAAGCCCTAGTGCCAGGCACGGAGGGCTCAATTCAGTCATGGTTAAGGCTACAATTTAGTCATGGGTATTTTTAGTAAAAGTCATGGACAGGTCATGGGCAATAAACAAAAATTCATGGCCCTTGACCTATCCATGACATACTATAAATACCCCAGACTAAATCTTGGGGGGCAGGGCCAGCCACAGTACCAGCCAGGGCCGGCTCCAGGCACAGCTTCTCAAGCAGGTGCTTGGGGCGGCCGCTCCGGACAGGGGCGGCCGCTCCAGACAGGGGCGGCACGTCCAGGTATTCGGCGGCAATTCGGCGGACGGTCCCTCAGTCCGCCTGGGAGTGAAGGACCTCCCGCCGAATTGCCGCCGCAGATCGCGATCGCGGCTTTTTTTGTTGTTGTTGTTTTTGTTTTTGTTTTGGCTGCTTCGGGCGGCCAAAACCCTGGAGCCGGCCCTGATACCAGCTGCCGAGGGCTGCTGAGTAGCAGCTGCTCCAGCCTCTCTGGGGATCACCGGCAACTGCTTGGGGGCCTTGGGGTCAGCCACATTGGCCGCTGCAAAAGTCACGGAGGTAGCGGAAAGTAACGGAATCTATGACTTTTGCGACCTCTGTGACAAACAGAGAGCCCTAGTCATGGTATAAGCAGCTTTTACGCCACTGCCCTCCATGGAATTGCATTCACTTATAGCAGGCTTGAACTTGGACCAGGGTGTTCAAAACCTAGGTTCTAGTTAATGCTGCCCAGCGGACCTTAGCTGCCATGATGGGATATAGGGCGAGAGGGAAGCTCTCCTATAACCTGGTCCAGGCAATCCAGGCTTTTAAATGTCAGCACCAACACCTTGAATTGCACCTGAACGTGAACAGTAAGCCAGTGCACAGACTCAAGCACAGGTGTTAAGTGAACTGGAATGAACCACACTGGGACCCAGACAACTCCGTTTTCTAGTAGTGGGGCATTGTGTGGCCCTGGAAAGGTAACAAAGACAGAAATAATTGTTGTAAGGTCTGAACTGGATTGGGGAGAACACTTGTTCATTCTTTATTTTGCCAGTATAGCTTTTATCTCCTGCTCAAAGAAACTGAAGTGAATACTCAGCAAACTAGGGTAGGAAAGCTCTTACCGGCAGCCTCTGAGAGGGTATATGATGATGGTGCAGGATGAATCTTCCCACTGGGGCTAAGAGCACCACCTCAGTGATCCTACCATCTCTTGTGAGCACAGTGCAAGACGTCTGTGTGCTCTGGCCCCCTATATGGCACGGTTAGACTCAAAGGGGACCCACTGAATTCCATGGAGAGATTCCCATTGAAGCAGGTGTGTGTTGCATAGGATCTTTGGCGAGGACATCATCAAATAAGGGGCACAGTCCATGAGCTCTTAACTCGTGCACAGAAACTTCAGGCCTGAGTTTGCCAGTCTAGTTTATTCTTGATCAAGTTAAAGTGACAGAGCTCAGAGAGGTACTTGAAAGTGACTAACCTTTAAATGCTAGTAATCAGTAGTGATCTCACTTTCCTTTTTACTATAAAGACAGAAATATTACAGCTGTGAATGAAGAGCACAAATGATAAAGAAATGGCTTCCTTGAGTTTTTGCTAATTTTAGGATTTCATAAATGAATAAACCCAGAATTGCTGTGATTTTGAATGTATTATTTGGCTGTGTGCCTTGTTAGCTTTTAAAAAATACATGAAAGAGCATGAATTGTTCCCGAGGATGAATGAACAATGGAAAGCAGTGAAAATGTAACAAATAAATTAATTAAAGGATATACATTGGTGCTAATACAAATGCTTGGTAAATGCCATGAAAGATTTTGCATTATTTTCAAAATAGCACAAAATCTTTTTCTTTTCCATTATAAATTCAATGTAATATTAAGTAACATGATAAAATGGCAAATTGAACTTTATTACGTATTCATGAATGCAATTTAATACAATTGTTATTTCTGGCATTTGTGGTTTAAAGATATTCCCTTATGAGTAGATGTTATTTTTTAATGTGCAAATTTAGAAATAATGACCTGCGGTTTCACTAGTGACTTAGTGCCAGTACTGTAAGTTAGGCTAGAAGGAGAACAGTCCTTTTCTTCCAAGCCCTGACTCCTGTATAAAATGCTACGAAAGGCAAAACTTTAATGCCACAACAGCCCATATTAGGTAAATGAAATTTATTTTTGACACTGGGCACTAAATTTTCACTGGACAAACTAAGTTAGAAAGTGTTTTTCTAAATGTATGAGAGCCCCCCCCCTTTAATAAAGAGAAACATCTAAAAAATTACAAGTGTATTGAAAGGAGATTATTTCCCAAAGACAATGTAAACTCAGAGGCTAATGTCCCTCCAATAAATTTTACATACAAAGCCTTCTCCCTGGCAGGTTTATAATAGAACTGAGAGACTTGGAAAACTTGCAAGCTATCTAGCTAAAAAACCCAACCTCTCATTGCTCATGAATCTCAGAAGAATTAAAAATATTCTTGGAGATTTCTCCATTAAGTACTTAATTGTTCTGTTTTTGTTCTAGGCTTACTATGTCTTTCTCATCCCCTGACTGCTCCTACTATCAGACAGTACCACCACAACTCCCATACAAATACAAATATATACATTTTGGCAGCATTCAAGACTTGCTTTTCAAGGTGAGCTTAAAGGGTGAACAGCAGTGAATTCACAAGCTTTTCTAAGGGAGTTTAAGAAGAGCTTGTTCATTCCATTCTTCGCTCTGGGTGAAACTCTCACTGCAGCTTTCGGGCTTGGCTCTGCAAACGCTTATGAGCATGAGTAACTTTACTCACATCAGTACTCACCTTGAGTAGTACCGAGTAAAGTTACTCATGAGTACATGGTTTGCAGCATGGAGTCTTTGGTTGGTAGGGGATTTCCAATTATACAACAGTGATTATGCCAGTGGAAGCTATTCATTTCGCCCAAATGCAGTGGTGCTAACTCTCACAATTTTAACATGAATCTTGTGATGTTTGGTGTTTTTCTTAAAGCCTCAGTTCCTGGAGTCATGTGATTACATGAGAATCTTAGCTTTCATTTAACCCTCCTGGTTGAATAGAAAAGCCTTGAAGATGTGAACTCTAAAGGCTCAAAATCAAGAAGGCGAATAAAAAGAAACCCAAATGTATGTAGTATGCAGGATCTGGTGCAGGCCCTCTGCACTATTGTGAATTTCACCTGGAGAGAATCAGAGTGTGAGCCTGCAAACCTTCACATGTGAATTTTCTTAATGAAATGAATGGCCTGGATCATCCTCTGCACATTAAAATCCCTGGGAGGCATCTGAGTGGAAGGACTTCTCTGCCATGCTCCCCCTCGATGAGTTCTTCCACTATTGTTTCCTACTCTATGCATCACATCCATCTGTGAAGAGGCCCCATGTCTGGTCCCTAGCAGCCTCCCAGTGAAGGTGATCTCTGGGACTCTACTAGGGGTGCTCCATGGAAAAGATTATAAAGCTTTCTTATATCAGTTTGGAAGAATAACCATAGAGTCAATGGGAGGCCTGCCAACTCCTCCTTCCAGACAACCCAGTCTCCAACCTCTCTCATGTGGATCCAGGGCTCACAGAGCATACACTGCAGGATCTGGAGGGGGTTGGTGCAGCATCAGCTGACCTCCTTTCTGTGGGTAACTGGGCAGATACGCATGTATGGGATTCCCTCCTTGCTTGGATTTAGGGTATCTGGTATATCTTGGATTTAGGGTCTGGTATAATCTGGTGTAGTTAAAGTGGCACAATGTCCTGTTATAGTTATACTGGGACACTGTACCTGCAAAGTACTCTTAGTGTGGATGCTGCTTACACTGGCAAAACTGTGCTTTTGCTGTTGTAGCTTATTCCAGCTCCCCTGAGCGTCTACACTTGGGGCTTTCACTGGCACAGCTATGTTGGCCATCAGTACAAAGGGGCTATATACTCGTATAGCTCTTTCCATATGGGAAGGGAAATAAAATATACTGTTATAAGGCACCTTTATAGTGGTAGAACTGTGTCCATGCTAGGGGCTGTACCAGGATAACTGTTTTGGTTTAAAAAAAATAAATACCCCCATAACCAACAGACAATACTGTGCATATGCCAGGCCTGAGGAGTGAAAAGCAAATACAGTCCTAGAGACAGGTATGAAAGACAATTACTACAGATTAACTTTGAAAAGGCTTTTGAGGGAATTACCCCGATAAAACCCAAAGTGAACTTCACTTATCTTTTGAATCCTGGCTGGTACATTCTTTTCTCATCCTACTTACATTTACTGAACTAGGCTCTCTGTGTTTCACCTTTGAAGTGGAGGTAGTAGACATTTTTATATAAAGCAAGCTCTCAGTTTGACAAAACAGCAGGAGGCAAAGGCTGCAGATTTCTATTGTAAAAAGCTTATAAAAGAGGTGATGCCAGCACACAGGCAGCTTTTATCAAATGCAGCGAAGGTGGAGCAAGGTTTCAACTACTCTATGACAAAAACAGAGGAGACTGGGCTGATTGCAGGAATATCTGCTTACCCACAGAGATGCCATCAAACCAAAATAGCTCTGTTGGGATGTTCTCTCTAAAGCACTAATTATACACATACACACAGAATAAAATAAGGTAACAATCTTAATAAATGAAACTAACTGTGAAACATCATTAACTGAAAAGTCCATTTAACATGGGACTCTCACGTACCATCTCTAAACTCACACACTTGGTTGAAGATTTTCAGGACCTGATTTTCACCCTAGGTGTGGACATTGGGGCCACAAACATTCTGTGTTCCTGGTCTGAGCAGCACCTCATATAGGCAAAGGCCATGGACTTCCCTCCATCTCATCAGGGGTCTGAAATATCAAAACTGGTTCATTCATGAAAACTTTAGAATCCTTTTAGTTGTCATCGTGGCCTATGTAGGCAAGCTACCCTACTACACAATCAATGTGACATAAGCAGGTACAACAATATATTCACCTGATGACCTCCACCATTAGTGCCTTGGCCCTAATCCAGTCTCCACAAACCATTATTCACTGACAATCTATGTCTGATGAAGCGCATAGGCAGAAGAATGGTGCAAAATCTTCTATGAAACTTCTACAAAGTCTGCAATGTTGGCAGATGGAGTATGCCACCACCGTAAAGGAAGCAAAGAAAACCTTCCCCACCATTGTAATGGCAAACTCAAGATTAATAAAGCTATTCGGTGAAACAGCTAGTCTATATGGACTGCACAACCCACATATTGGACTCAAGCATCAACCAGTCTGAAGAGGTCTTCTGCTTACAGATCAACTACATTTATATGTAGTTGATCTGAAGGATATGTAGTAGCTCTGAAGGAGCTGTGTACACTTAGTGACTTAACTATTTGATTTTCTATAAGATAGGGCAATCCTCACCTTTACTTGCAATACATTTTTGGCACTGCAATTTTATTAGAGAAATTGCTCTGAAAGGCTCAAGTCCATGCTGCCTTTCCCTTTCTTAGGTCCCAGTTCTGTAGATGTTGCGTGCACAAAATTCCCATGGACAACAATGGCAGATAACAACATGGGACAAAATGTAGATTCAGGCCCTAACTGATGATGATAGCAGAACACATTGCGTGAGACAGCTCATTTATCTACATCCTCCTCACAGAATTACTCTAGTGTTGGTCCTGTTTTGCACAAAAATTTTCTACATTGAACCCATCCTCCCTTGATGCTTTCCCCTTCAAGATACTCTGTATGATTGCCTCAGTGACTTCTTTCATCACTAAGGTGGTACACTTTTGATGGACCCATTTCAACAGAGCCAGAAGGTTTATGGTTTGTAGACAATCATCTGTTCCCCTCCTTGAAATGAATTAAGAAACTGGAACTTGATCATGCAAATCTTCAGCAGATCCTCTTAAAGTCAATGAGGTTTCTGTGCCTGGAGAACTTGTAAGATTGTCCCCTTTGGGGAAAAAGCGTAGGAATCTTCAATTACTTTTCTTAGACCTTGAAGTCACATTCCCTTGTCAGATAATTGATACCTTTCATATTCTGAACCTTACTGGCTGATATAATTCTGATCTTGTCACCCAGCTTATTTTAAATAGGAAGGTGTCATTTATTTCTTATGTATATACTATTACTTTCTGTTCTATACTGTGGTTTATTTTCTTAGATCCTTTTCTTCCTTATCTTCCAGTTCCAAGGCTTGAACTTTTTCTAGCTTGCATTTTCCCAAGATTCTCTATTTATTTTAGGGAAATATCCCTGTGCATGCAGAAACTGGCTAATTAAAATTGCACCTGTACTTTCATAGGCTGAGTTGAGGCTTCTTTAAAAAAATATGGCCAAGGATAAATATCCACATTTACCTACTTTTTAAAATAGTTTAAGCCTTCTGTTGCTGGATGATCCTTAATTCTAGAATAATCTCAGATGGACAAATTAAAACAACATTTGAAATTAAAATGTACATAGTAATAGATTTAAAACCAATTCCAAAACCACTTTCAATTTGACGCCACAATGATTTATTACTTGTATGATTATATTGGTTAGGTAGTAGCTCCTCCAGTAAGAACTCATTCACTTAGAGACTCAGTAAGGAAGAACTTTACATACCGATGCAACAGTTTTGAAAAAGAACTGCACCAAAGCTAACACCACACCATTTCCCAAGGTATAACTGCCTATACATTCAGTTAACAGATCCTGTAAGGCTATTTATATGTATATAAAACAGTGTCACCCTCCATAGGTTTAATTCCCTCTAGTTTTATTCAATGAATTAACACACCACAACGGAAGTGCTAATTTCCTTTTTGGAAGGTGCAATATGTTAAAGTGTGATCTTTAATTCTTGTCTCATCTGGTAACATACCAACCCGCAGTTCCTTCACTCTGCTGTTTTATTTATATTTATTTTAAAGTTTAGTTATAAAAACTTCACATTTAGCCAATGAACTAATTGTTTTCTGTCTAATTTCTCTCCAGAATATCCTCAGCTTTAGCTTCACTGAATTCTAATGTGGTTTTCACTACCATTTAGACTAAATTAGGCCCTGATTCTGTAATTCACAATGTACAGGTGGGCCTATGAGTCCCTGCAAAGCCCCAATGACTTCATTTGGGCTCTACCTGTATGTTGCAACTCGCATGACAGGGCCTTAGATTGTAAACTCTTGGGGCACTGATATGCATTTCTGTTTGTACCGCAGTGTCCAGTACACTTCTGGATGTTGTAAAATTAATCAAAAATAATGATACACAGTTACAATGAAAGTTCCTGATCTTGTCTAGTAAATTAAGCTTTCCACAAAAAAGCATATTACATAATTTAAAAATAATCTAACAGCTTGTCCCTCCTGCACGATGTAATGTTCTTCTAAGGAAAGTGATAGAACAATAACAACTCCTACGTCACAACTTTTTCAAGTTTTCTTAAGAATTGGAATATTAGTAGATTTTCTTGTAAAGATGAGGCTGTTTGAACATGCTGAAGGAAAGAGCTGACTAGCACAAGAACAGAGGTTGGAATTAAAAGCTTTATGTTATCAAGAGTCTCTGATGTCAGGAGTCACTACCCCCGCACTTTTAAAATTTACTTTTAATGAGTGTGTGCCGATAAGCGACTCCAGTTTTGTGCACCTCGTGATAGACAGACAGAGCGTTTTTGCACAAAATGAATGAATTCTACATTACATTCCTCAACAAATCTGCCTACACTTTGGAAACAGACGGTCAGTCTTTCCAGAATGAAATAAGGCAACCATGCAAGTAGCATGTGCTAAAGTATATTTTAAAGATCTAATGTGGCATTGTTTTTCGTCACTCCAGAGACAGAGAGACAGAGAGATCATGTGCTTTTGGTCCAAGTGCAAGATGCTGATTATACCACCACCCTGGAGAGCACTATATAGTTGGTTAGTTTTGTGTTCCATCATACAACCCTGGAGAACAAGACATAAGCTTGTTGCTTTCCTTTTAAACATGTTTAAAAGGAAAAAATACACACAAGTACTTTGTCTTGCAGGGGTTGGAATAAAAGGGCAAGACATTAGATATGAGGGGGCCAACTACTGCTTCCCTTCAAGTCAGTTGCAGCAGACCTCCCATTAACTTCAACTGGTGCAAGATTGAGACTAAAGCCATGTTATTTATTATATTATGTACAAAGAAAGTGAGTTTTGAAACATCAACTTGTATATTAGACAGTTTAGATAAACAGAAGTGTCATTTATTGTACTGTCTATCTAAGTGTTCACAATCTGTTGGTCCCTGCTATGTGCATAAAGAGGCATATTGTATTTACACACACGCCAAAGAAAAAGATGCATCAATGAGTGAAAACATTAAACATACTGATCATTCATGCTTATCTCTCACGTTCATTACCACCGCTTATTGGGCAGAGAACGAGTCCTTTTGGGCGCAGCGATTCTGTCCTGAGATTAGTGTTTTCACAGAGACTGGGAGAAATACCCCTTCCCACCCCTCACGCCCCCCTTTTTTAAAAATTGGAGGCAACTGTCTCACCACTTCCAGACATCTGGTAGAGTCTGCTTTTCCCCCAATAAGAAAATTCTTAGGAAGGCAAGCCTGAGGATACCTATCTGTTAGCGTTCTGTCACTGACACTTCCTCAACTAGTTAGATTATTTTTGCAAAATTATTTCTGAAAAAGAGTTTAAACACTAAATTAAAAGGCTGTTGCTGAGCCTTGGAAAGCTTGTTCTTTCTAGCTTCCCTCGCCAGCATTTTGCTGGTGGGCAGTACATCAATGGAGGAACGACTCTCTAATGATGTATTACTCACTAACAATGTTGGCCAGCTGGAATGGCACAGTGAGCTTTAATTTACTATTTATAAAACTTTACAGCTGTATTTTCATAGAAAGAACAGCTGGCTAGTTGAGCAAGTGTGAAGGAGAGGATGTTAACAGGTAGGCTTGAAGGCTCAGGAGGCCTCCTGAATCTATTTTGAAAGGAGCTAGTGGGGGAGGGGAGTTCATTTACAGGACAGCAAGAACCTGGACATTGAAGCAACACGATACAGGAATAAAACCCTGAAAATTAGGATTAGCCTAGTGCAAAATATTGCATGAGGGATTTTAAGTGAAAAGCAGCAGCTTCAAGCAGTTAAGACCTGAGGTATTTTAATGTGTTGCTAATTTTGCATAATACACAGCTTGTGTCTAAAGGAAAAGGCATGCTATTAAATTCAGTGAACTAAAATATTATGCCTTGTATCCCAGGCCTGTTGTGCCTTAAAATTATACCAGCACTCATTTGGTTTACAGACTGGTTCAGCTTGGCATATGGTAGAGCAAATCTATTGTTTCTATTTTTCTGCTAACAAAAGACACCACTTGAGTATTTCTATTTCTTTTGGTTTACTGACTGGTTCAGCTTGTCTCGCTCCTTGCTTTGTCCATCTGCTCCTTTTTTATCAGCAGGCTGAATATTGAAATGTTAAGTGAAAATCTCTGGAAGAGAGATCGTATCCTAGTTGTCCAAGAGCCTGCCTCAGTTCATGCCTCAGTTTCCCTTTGCCTGATATAAACTGGTCCAAAACAAGCTTTTGTCCTTTAAGGAACCTTTTTTCCAGAGGGCTTCATTTATTGGTAATGGAAACTGACACAACTAAAAGGTCCCTAGAAAGGGAGTGGGTCATTCAGAAGCACCTAGGGAGGAAATAGCTACCTGAGGGAGAAGGGGGAGAGAGTTCCCAGGGAAGGAGGGAACTGGTAACTACAAGTCTATCTCCCAGGGAGGGAGCAGGGAATTGAAAGGCATTGTCTGAGAGAGTACACCCCCCATGGTAGCTATTTCCTCCCCAGGTGCTTCTGAATGACCCACTCTCTTTCTAGGGACCTTTTAGTTACGGGCCTGTCCTCTCTAGAGGCACCATTCCCTTCCTGTTTGGGGAGACCCTCAGGCAACCTTCTTATAGGGATCAGGTACTACACTACTAACTGGCCATTAAGCCACCACCTGGAGTACCCAACTGCTACCAGGTGGCGTTCAGAGGGCCATCATAGGCAAGCAAGACCATGATTCCCTTTCAAGGGCCACTTGTCTGATGACTCCTACTTATTTCTCAAGGAAAGGATATATTTGTGCTTAAGGCACAGGACTGGGAATCAGAAGACCCATTCAACTTCCACCTCTGCTACAAACACCCTGTATAACTTGGGTAAAACATATTGGGGCTTTGTAGATATAAGGATCTGCATTTGCAGACTTCTTTGCAGGAACAAGGCCTAAAATGGCAATACTACTACATACCAACCTCACTGCATGCGGTAAAGCTAAACCCATTGATTTTTGTAAAGTGTTTGATGTCCTCAGATGGAGGGTGCTGTAGAAGTGAATGAGAAATTATTGCCATAGAAATGAATGAGATAACAGCAGCAAAGGGCTGATGGGAACATGCTCAAGTGACCATGCTCACTCAGGAATGCAGAGTCATGGGCTTGCTAAAAATGCATTGGTTAATTTTAAAGTAGGTTACATTTTGGGCTAGTCATCCATGACAGTGTCCCTTTAAATTGTCCATTGCACCCAGCCCTCAAGTACCTGTGCTATAGTTGCACTGGTCAGAATCGCTGGATTTTAGTGCTTGTATCAATTCTTTGGGCCTGCTGCTTTCAAAATCCTATGTACAGTATAGCACAAAGGTTATAGGAGAAAAACCTGTCTTCTCCTCTTCAGCCATGGAGAGTCCTAGACACAGTGTAACTGATGTGGTTTGAGAGAGAGCGCGAGAGTGTACTTGTGTCTGGATCCTGGTAGGGAAAAGATTTGGTGCATAATATCTAGTAGTAAAAAATCTGCTAAATTTTCAATATGCAAGCCAGTGGTAATGTAGTTCTTAATCCTGCAAGATGATTTATTTGGGTTGACCTAAAGCCCATGTGAAATCAATGGACCTTCATGGAAGGGTTCTGCCTGCATAGGTCACCTTGGACAGTAAGTATATGTGCCCATCCAGATAACATGTGCAAAGGCAGAACAAATGCTGGAAGAAATCAGCATATGCTACAGCTGGCATATGGTACAGCAAATCTATTGTTTCTATTTTTCTGCTAACAAAAGACACCACTTGCGTATTTCTATACTTTCTGCTCTGTTTTTTAATGATACCCCCACACTGCTATGCTTAGGGTTCTCTCAGTCTGGCTAATACAAACATTGAAATTTCAATTATTTATAACAAGACTATTAAAAAAAATCAGACTGGATTACATTTTGGATGGAAGATCTTGGCTCAGGAGCACATTTTTATAAAGTCAGCATCTCAGCTTTTAAAAGTTATACTTCAATATTAAATATGACGTTTGTCAGCACAGAGTCAATAAAATCCCTTGGGATAGATCTAAAATAGCCAATATAATAAGCCTATTTCTTTCATACTAGATACTGTACTTATTCTGGATCCAATTCTGCAGTCCTTATTGAAATCGATATTGAAATCGGAGTTTTGCCTGACCAAGGACTGCCCAATGGGGATTTTTACCTTAAATGTATGTAGGGTTAGATACCCTTATATAACTCAGTGGCCAGTGTGTGTTACACATACCTCCTGTGTCTGTGCACCGTCTACAGAGCCTGAGAGTCTATTACTGCCCCTAGCTACATAGCCTTGTTCTTTAGCTCATGCCCTTTAGCTCACCTGTCAGACACATGTTGAACAATACTTTACCCCATGAGTAATTGTGTTAAAATCAATGGAGTCACACATGGAGTAAGGTGCTACAAAACTGGAGTAAGGGTGTCAGAATCTGGCCCTTAGAGATTTGTAAATGGTGCTCATCCTCTTAGTAAAGCTTAGTTTGGTAAAGCCTCTTAACTAGTTTTGAAAGCTGCACATTTCCTGAACTGTTTATGCATGGTCATTGCATTTCTTAAGGGTTTGATCATACGGCACGGATGTGAACTGTTGACTGTGTACGTGCAAGACAAAAAGTGTGAGCAGGAGAGGGAGAACAAGGGAACAGATCTTGCATTAAGAACAACACTGCTGCATGGCTGGCAGGCTATTCCTGCCTAGTACATTGTACCTTAAAGTACAACCACAGGGCCTAATTGTACCTCCAAGAGCCACATTTGGCAGTGGTCCCCTGATGTCTGCACATCACTCTCTAACTGGCCATGCAGTGAACCCCCCGGAAGATAATATAATGATAGTAGCATTATCTTATTGTGCCCCATCTCTGTGGGATCCCCCCTATCAAGATGTGGGTGCCCGGGGCCAGTCACCAGTTGTGGAATCCTCATCAGCATGGCTCTATTGGAGGTGAGCTGCCATGCAGCAGGACCTCCCACTAAATCCTTGGCATGTAGATGAAGTTATGGCTCTGGAGCCTGGGAACTGGCCCTATCTCCAACCCCAGCCTGTAGTACAATTTGAAGGAAACTCCATGGGAATTTTACCTTTCATGTTGGTTTTTCAGTGAATGGGAGGGGATACCTGAGCTGAGCCTTAAAAATGATCCTTCAAATAACTTGGAAGATGCAATGCACGTGGACAAGCAATGAAATGCAGAGTGTAGGCTAACACCATGCCAACCTAAACATTAGCTTCTAACAGTGATTGGAGTGAAGAGTGAAAGGTCAATCTACACTTTGTATTGCCTGGCTTAGTTCCCCGCCTTTCCCAGCTCCATAGTCTTTGTTTTCTGGTGTCATGGTGGAAAGCTGAAGCAGAAAAATTATTGCTTTTATGTTACTTCCTCTTACTCTAATCAGCATCCCCCGTGAATCCAAATTAATTTTGTTGTACAGCAGCATTAATGTTTAAACACTCTATGCGGAGGCAAATCCATCCTTGACTCCCATTTGTATATATTACTAATTGCTGCAAAATTATGGCTTTGAGTTAATTTATATTTGTCTACAGTGCTCTTTCATGCACTGTGCATTTGCTGGGGTACTTTCCCAGAAGAGGGCTCCAGAGATTGAGAGCTTTAATCTGAAGACATTTTTGTAATATTAATAATTACAGTTGAAAGGACGGAAATAAGATCACTTAAACACTCATGTCTTCAATTTACTCCATTGTGTACAAGAAACTGGGATCTGCATACTTACAATGAGACGTAACACATTGCTGTGGTTTTTACATAGCCCAATAGGCAGTATAAAATTCAGTTGTGTAGTTCAGAGGCCTTAAAGGTGAATTGCAGAACAAAGATGGAAAGGAAAGCTGTGAGTGAGCAATACATCTGACGATCAGGCCGTTAATGCTTTATGCCTTAGTTTACCAATTTGTAAACTATTTCTGATAACATTGACCTATCTGAATGGGATGTTGTAACAAACTTTGAAATCCTTGGAAGCAAAGGTGCTATAAGCATTAAGTATTATTACAGTAAGTTAATGCTATCCACATATACCTCCTTTCCAAACAGAACAAAAAGGACACTCCCCCGCCATTGGAATTCATATAGCATAAAGGGTTATACCATATGAACAAATATACATGTGTTCAAATGTGTAGCTTTCTAACTGAAATGAAATGTCACACTACGATTATAAAGTCTGAGTGATTATGCAAGAAAGGACAGATAGTTAAGTAGGAGGCAACATTCATTGAAAGTTCTTGGGCAGGATTGATTCTCATATATTGTTTCATTATAAATGACACTAAACTTACCAGAAAATTGTCTTGTGGAAGATGAATTGTCAATAGGGATGGGTGAACTGGATTAGGTAGATTAAGTTTTCCAAACTACTGCTCATACTTCAAATCAAGCCCAAATAATTGTAACACACACACACACACACACACACACACACACACACACACACACACACACACACACACACACACACACACACACACACACACGTTAAGGATGCTTTTCCTCATGTTGTTTCTTTCCCTCCCCACTTCTTCCTGAATCCCAAAGGCACTATTTCAGGTGAAGCTGTCATTAAGGTTGTCTGATGCTCCCCACTATAAGCTCCTCTTTTCAGTTGCCAGTTAGGTTGAAATTTTCCATGCTCGGTGTCTACCTCAGGCTGAATTTTTTGGAAAGATTTCATCCAAAACAGCTCAACTGTTTCTGAGAATGATGCTGGAAATAATACGTTTTGCTAAGTTAAAAACATTTATTCAGCTATTATACCGAGAGGCTCTGGTACCCCTATGCTTTGGAGCAGGGGCTTAAATTTTGGCAGGGGATAGATTCAGGGTCAGGGAAGTGCCTTTTGCTATTCCTGTGAAAATCCACCAAATTTGGCCAAATTAGAAAAATCTCAGTTTGCACATGATGAATAGAATCTTGTTACAGATTGGCTGTTAAAAATCTCCAAAGGTTCCACCCACACCAAGCATGTTTGAGTCCCTCATAACTCCTCTGAAGTACTTTACAAATATTAATGAATTACACGTTATATCCCTTGAGTTGTGACATTGCACAGAACACACAGATATTTGGAAGTGGCCAAGCAATGACACTCATGTATTGTAGTACTGTGTTTCATGTAGTTAATGTAAATGCCAATTGTATAAGTACAACGTATCAGGACAATAGCTAACTGATGTATTTATTTGATATTAGGCCTGATCTTGAACCTTTAAAGTAAATGGGAGTATGACATTCCCTTCTGGTGTTGTCTGGACCAGTGATCTGCTAGGTCACCCCAATCCTTGACTCTGGGAGCCAGCCTTACCCTGCTCTGCTGTGAGAACCCCCACTCTTGGGCGGTTCACACACAGCCTCTGGGATGTAAGCTGCTCCCAGCTACTTGCAACCGAATGACACTAGCCAGTATCTCCAGTCCCAGACACAACCCTAAGAACCTCCATCTTGCAGTGTCCAGTTATGCCCGCTGCACGCTGCAAGCTTATATGAGTTCATCAATTTAACAAAGAAATTGATATATACCAGGCTTGTTATTCCAAGGGGAGTCTCTGACATGCTTCAAACCAAAGGCACTGCTTCAGGTAGAATAAACAAACAGATTTATTAACTATAAAGATAGATTTTAAGTGACTATAAGTCAAAGCATAACAAGTCAGATTTGGTCAAATGAAATAAAAGCAAAATGGGTGGCCACACAACAGCCAGTTGTGGCTCCCTGATTCTGAGCTGGTTCTACTCTGACTCAGGCCTTAGGCTCTTTGGGACTGTTTAAATCTACATTGCTGGCTATAGCTCCCAAGGGACTGTCATGCAGATGGGTACTGGTAGAGCACAGCATGCCCCTTCCCTGCTCAATACAATGTGGGTTACAGTATGGGGTGGGGAGTTCTACTGTGGAGTTCTGGCTGGGTCGGAACAAAGGAGGCAGAGCTTGGCTCACGACTGAGCAGAAGATGTCAGCAGAAGTTCTGTGAAAGGGGGATTTTCAGGATCAGGCCCTGTATTTTGACACTGCCTATTAACAAACTGAAGTGAAAAATATTTGTAGTGATGAAGGTGATGGTATCAGGCAACTACAAGGCACAATTCAGCTTTATGATGGAGATAGATATGTTATTGAAATGCTGGTTTAATAGAACATTCTTTCTGTTGTTAGAGGAAGACAATGTTTTGTATTGTCATAGCTGATAGAATTATAGCATAATCCTATTTATTGTCTAATAGGGGTCTCTGTAGAAAAGTGTATCATAAGAGAAAATTAAAATTAAATGGTTATAAGGATTGTCATTCTTTAAGTACATTTTTATCAGACCATGTGTTCATTCTCTGTGCTAATAGCTTGACATTACAGTGTCAAATTAAACATTAGCCAGATTATGATAATACTCCACACTTTTGCAGCTCTCCTATCTGATTTCAAAAGCCTTTTTCTCCATAAATGCATGTGAAGCTGCTGCTTTATAGGGTTTGATAGAATTCATTTCAGGGTTAATAAGCCTTCTCTGAACCATTTAACAGAATCTCTGCAGCACCCTATTCTTCAATATGAAATATATTCAGAATACTGAAGACTAATTTAATTAATTTGCCTAATTAATAGAGGGAAATTAAAGTTATTTCTTTCTTGCAAATTGTTTCATGTTAACAGAAGCAAATGTCAGCTGACTTACATATGTGATACAACTGCTGCTTCTACTGAACATAAGGTTATCTCAATGTTGTTTTAGCAGTGCATGAAATTTGATGTCTCTGACAATTCAGGGCCAGCGGTCCATGTGATTCTATAATTACTTTTGCCACTTTGCTTTTGTGGAGTCATTCATTATGAGAATGTTCTTATCTTGCCATACCTCCATGTCATTAGCAATGTTTTAGTGCATTAGTGACCAAATGCAGGTTTAGCAGACAGTGATTAGAGCAACGGAACTGCCAGTGTAGTGAGTGATGTTTGAAATATTGGAATTGTTCTGCTAATTTCTATCAAAATATAAGAATAAGATGTCAGCATGAAAAACTTACTCTGCTCCAAACAATTGCTATGGATGAAAACAGCGATATTGTTATTGATGAGAGGTGAAACTGATAGTATTGCTGAAATGAACAAACAGTTTACATCTTGTAACAATGCAATTGCTTTCACAGTTAACCTCATTAACTCTAAAGGTAAACTTTGCATTGGAACCTGATATGTAGTGAAGATTTGATTTGTTTAAATAACTGGTTCTTAAACAAACAAACAAAAAACCCCCCACTCACTTTTGATTTTAAACTACAAGGACCCACGTCTGTGATCTCTGTCCTAAATTTATACACAGCCTCATTTGGTATAAGATACATTCTGATCTCCAATAAGACTGAAAAATTGCTATTTTATGTGTACAGTACAACTTCAATTATCCAAATTCCTCTTATCCAAAAATCCTAGTTATCCAAATCCACAGTGTGTCCCCCATGTACCCCTGTTAGTTAATACCACTTTGTTTATCTGAATGCCCAGTTATCCAAAACGTCAGAATGTCCTCCAGGCTGTGTGTGTGTGTGTGTGTGTGTGTGTGTGTGTGTGTGTGTGTGAGAGGAGAGAGAGAGAGAGAGAGAGAGAGTGTATGTTTGGGAATGTGAGAAGAATTTCCCAGACATAGACTCTACAGTCCTAGTCCACATAGCAAGTGAAGTCCAAACTCACCCCTTTCTGGAATTTGGCTTTCTTAAACCAAAAAACAAAACAATAAGGTAACAGAATTCAGCTCAAGCCTGCTCCCCAGGCAGCTCATAGATTTCCTTGTCGGGGCTGCTCAATCTACACCCCTCAATTCCTTTTCCCCAGACAGTGGTATCCAAGGTGGGGTTACGAATCACCCCCTTGGTGAGTCAGCAGATCCCATTTGACACTTTCTCAATAGGATCCATACCTGCTAATGGTTGGGCCATTTCAGGCCTGTTACAGGAAGCTCTAATTGGGCTAAATGCTGGCTTGTGCTGTACATATACAAAACACCAAAAGAACTACAGCCAGTAGCAGGAGTGCAGGGTGAGTGTTGGCTGTCTGGGGCCTGATTCCTGTAAAAAGTTGCAGAGAAACCATTATGCTGCTGCTCCACAGCATTGTATGGCCAAAAATATGGCAGCCCAGTCACTGCTCCAAAGAAAATATAATTTAACTCCAACATGACTCAGTGAATGGAGATCAAAACGAGAGTCCAGCTCAACACAACCAGTTAGCATGATAGAAACCACAATTCCTTGTGAAAAAAAGTGATGGTACCATGTTTTCATGGCACAACACACATCATCACAACATCTATTTGTTACTCAACCATCCATGAATACTGTAAAACTCCATATCCAGTACAAACCTGTCATCTTATAAGAACACAGGACTCTCATTTTTGTAACAGTTACACTACTTAGCTCCAAATGAAGGTCATGTTAACAGTGGTATTTTCTTCCATTTATGAGTTATGGTATCAGATCTCTATTAAAAAAAAAATCCTTATCTTACCCTCAAAAGTAAAGGATTATGGGACAGATTTTAAAAGGGGCTTCAACCTAGCTTTCAGTTTTGCAAGGGCAATTAATTGCTGGCTGAAATACCAGTATATAGCCCTTGTGGGTGCAACCAGGGAGATAGGTATTTAGGTGTCTAGTAAAATTTACAAAAGCACCTAGGCACTTAACATCCATTGACGGGTATAAAGCACCCAGGTGCTTTTGAAAATCCCCTCATACTCACCCTAAAGACATTTAAAAATCCAAGCCCATGTTCATGAGGCCCAAACACCATTTCAGAAGCCCCACTATATATAAAGTTGCATCATGACATCTGTTTAAAAGTCAACCTTTCTACGTCCTCTAGGGTATGTCTACACTACTCGCTGGATCGGCGGGCAGTGATCGACCCCTGAGCACTCGCCCATTGACTCCTGTACTCCACCACCACGAGAGGCGCAGGCAGAGTCGACGGGGAAGTGGCAGCAGTCGACTCACCGCGGTGAAGACACCATGGTAAGTCGATCTAAGTACGTTGACTTCAGCTACGTGATTCATGTAGATTAAGTTGCGGAACTTAGATCAATCCTCCCCCCCCCAGTGTAGAACAGGCCTTAGTCAGCTTTCTTTGACATTTGCATGCCTCTTGAGGGTACAGGGTAGGTAGGGTTAGTGACCCAAATTGGAGGCATTTGAGCATGGGGTCCCAAGAGCTAGAGATCAAACTTTTGATGTGAAGTGGGTCAAAATGGATAAAATTCAGCAGATTGAGATCAATGTAATGTATGGCACTCACTAAACCTTTGGGGGACCCAACTGAGAATGGTATTTAAGAAAGTTTACATTGTTATACTGTGCATGCACCAATACAGAAAAACAGTTAGAGGGTTTCTATTCCCACCATTTTTTCTGCTTAAAAACTCATCTTTTGCAAGTGCTCTAAAATCTAAACCGTTAATTAGATTGCTTTGAAATTTGGTGCATCTCTTGGGAGTGCAGAGTAACAATAATGATCCAAATTTGGGGTCATTTGACCAAAGGGTTCCCAAGTTATAAGTCCCCCAATAAACTGGTTTCCTTTTGCTGCCTTGTACTGTTAAACTGAGAGGTAGTAATGACTGGAAGATTCACAGACCTTGTTCAGATTGATGGCTTTGAACTCACCCTTCCACTAACATAACAAGGATAAATTAATCAGAAGCCCCCACCTAAGACAAAAATGAGTTTTGGACTGAATGACTGGAAGTTGCTACGATTTGTGAGTTATGAGTGAAAATTTTATCTTGTGGGGAATATAATCAAAGTATTTTGAGGAAAAAATTAGACATGTGAATGCTTCCTGGAAGGGGTGGGATAATTAGAGGGTGGGGGAATAGGGGGAGAGCAGTTTGGGGTTGCAGCAAGGGAAGGTGGTTATGGGAGGAGTGGGGGTTCAGGTGAAGAAGACTTGGGGGTTAGGACAGTGGGAAGGAGGATATGGGGGTGAGTGGTAGGGATACTAGAGAAAAATAAGTGCAGGGGCACCTATTAGCTCCCCATTCTCTTTTCCCAAGTGTGTTCCCAGATTGGGACGCAGGGAATATGAGCCCCTCTCATTGCCCCATGTGAGTGCCAGGATCTGGAGGGCCATGCCTTCTACAGGGGTGGGATTCCCCATCCCCATCATCTGAGCTGGATTCTGGGCAGGTTTGCCCTTTGAGTATGGAGCTGAGAGGCCCCCTCTCTGTCCCTCCCCCCATGGGAGCCAGAATCTGGGGAAACCTTGCTCCTTTGGATATGGAGCTGAGAACAGGTATATTTCATGCATTAGAGTTGGAAAATGTGCAGAGAAAGGCAATGAAAATGATTAGGGATATGGAACAGCTTCCATATGAGGAGAGATTAAAAAGACTGGGACTGTTCAGCTTAGAAAAGAAACGACTAAGGGGGGATATGATAGAGGTCTATAAAATCATGGATTGTGTGGAGAAAACAAATAGGGAAGTGTTATTTACCCCTTCACATACCACAAGAACTAGGGGTCACCTGCTGAAATTAATAGGCAGCAGTTTAAAACTAACATAAGGAAGTTCTTCACACAATGCATAGTCAACCTGTGGAACTCAATGCCAGGGGATATTGTGAAGGCCAAAAATATAACCGGGCTCAAAAAAGAATTAGGCTATGTCTACACTACAGCTTATGTTGGCATAACTTATGTTGCTCCGGAGTGTGAATGCCCTCCCGCCCCGCCTCCCCCAATGATGTAAGTTACACCGATGTAAGTGCCAGTGTGGACAGTGCTATGTCGGCGGGAGAGCTTCTCCTACCGACATAGCTACTGCCACTCGTGGAGGTGGTTTTATTCTGCCGACGGCAGAACGCTCTGCCATCAGCATAGAGCTTCTTCACCAGACGTGCTGCAGCGGTGCAGCTGCGCCACTGCAGAGCTGTATGTGTAGACATGCCCTTAGATAAGTTCCTGGAGGATAGGTCATCAATGGCTATTAGCCAAGATGGTCCAACCCCATGCTCTAGGTGTTGCTAAACCTCCCACTGCCAGAAGCTGGGACTGGACATCAGGGGATGGATCACTTGATTGATTGCCCTGTTCTGTTCATTCCCCCTGAACCGTTTGTCAGTGGCCAGAGATAGGATACTGGGCTTGATGGACTGTTGGTATGATCCAGTATGGCCATTTTTATATCACAGGCTTTAAAGCACTCAGGAGCAGATGGGAGCACCTACTGAGATGAATGGAGCAGTTCACACTTCCTCAGAGCTGTTGTTTCAGGTTATATTAATCTTCATGGGATCTTCTCATGGAGATGAATGGGCCACTTCACATGTCTCAGACCCTCCTATGTTGCAGATGGGAGTGTAGGGGAGCCCTTTCCCTTCCTTGTCCCTCTATCCTTCCTGTTTAAAGGATGATGCTTCTAAAGTCTCTCAAATCCAGATGGCTGCACACATTTTATTGAAATTTGCCATGGCTTGTGGGAAAATAGGGTTAGTGAACCACATTTGGGGTCATTTGAACCAGGGTTTTCAGAGGTATAACCCTGGGGGGAAAATAGCAATTTTCCAAAAAGTTTCTGGATAGGGTTTATTTTTGCACAGAGCTAGAGATCAAACTATTACTCTCAGGCAGGTCAAAATGGTCTCAATCGGGCAATTTTTATCCAAGATGGTGCATTGCACCCATTAAGTCATTGGCAGACCCAAATTATGAATATTATTTAGGAACACATTCACTTCTTCGTTGCCTAGAAGCACAGTCTGGAAGGATTACAGTGCTCATGCACCAATAAAGTGAAAAACAGAGAGGACTTCTATGCTTATGCTTGCCTGGGTAGATCAAGGGAATTGTGCCAACACTTTTATCCTGATGAACACCCCATCACTGACATTTCTAGTCCAAATCTTTGTACACTGGTGCAATAAAGATTTAATAACTTACATTGCTTGCCACAAGTTGTCTCTGTTATGATATAACATTTTTTTTATTTAATGGAGAGGTTTACTGTGAACACAGCAGAATAGTCAGCAGCTGGTTTAACCAAAATTTTTGTTATATCAGGTGGGGAGCAGCTGGAGACAGAGCACTTGTGTGGGGGAGGGAAGGGAAAGAGATGGGCAGGGCCCTCCGTAGGGGGGTGCAGGCCTGGGGTGGAAATGACAAATCTGTCACTTCCGGGACCAACCTGTCACTTCCGGGACCAATCACACTGGCCAATCGTACCGGCCCACAGGGTCCCCCAAAGCGTGGGGCCCTGAGCGGTTGCCCCAATTCACCATACCCAAGGGACGACTCTGGAAATAGGAGACAGGAAGAGGGAGCAGGATTGGACCATGAGGACAGGTGGTAGGTAAGCCTTGGAGTGATTGATTGAGACAATCTATATTTTACTAGCCAAGTAGCTAGTTCCTGATCTTGGGGCAGATTAATTTAGTGTTTCCAAAAGGCATGGTGTGGAGTTTTGGAACTGACAGTACCTTGACCACTGAAGGTAAACAAATTTATGCACTTTCAGGTTGCCAGCATGTGAATTCTGGGGTGTTCCTGGATCACAAAGTTGCAGAAGTATGTGGGAGGCCAAGGAGTACACCATGACTTGGTGATTGCTGACTACAGGTTGAGTTGGCTTGGTATGCAAATTGTGGGACAATACACACAACTGCTTAAATGACTGACTCCTACCAACAACATATCTTTTCCTATTAAAAAAACTAAGAAAAATCAATGGCAAAAATGATGTTAATGCAGAGTTAAGGTTGCGTGGTGGTATGGCCTCCCCTTGCAGAACTCTGAATTGAGCAAAACTCAATCTTGTGAAAGATAGGAAATGCCTAGTTAAGGTTGTCCATGCAACCTCAACCCTTCCCTCTTTCAGCAATGCACCAATAGACTCCATTAACACACAAACTTTTCCTCTGCCAACCCTACATTTGCTGAAACGTACAAGTTCTTCACTTCATTTTACAGCCCATTCATTCTCACAAACCCTATTAAAGACGAAAGAGGAGAGAGGAAAAAAAGGTTGCCCACAGCATCATCTTCTACCCTCTTCAAGCAATGCTTGAACATGCACGTAACACATATGCACACTGGCCTTTGGTATTCTTAAGGTTCAGAAGCCTTCAAATCCTGGCATACACTCACACACTTTGCTAACTCCCCAGAAAGAATACCACATAGACAAGTAAGAACCACTTCACAGCCTTTTACATCACCATCAGTGGGACTTAGGCGCCTAAGTAACTTCAGCACCTCTGAATATTTCCCGTCATTCACAGCAGAGTTGGAGCTAAATTCTCCACCTGCCAACAGACACACACAGTTAGACAAGCGGCATGTTGAGACTTCTATATTTCTGTCAAAATCTTTTGTTACCTCATCTTTCTCCCACCCTATTTATTTGTTTTGTACACTTGTTGCATCCTAATACCTAGACTATAACCTCCTGGGGGGCAGGGACTGTCTTTGTCTCTAAAGTGACTGGCACAAGGAGGCCCAAACACTACTGTAATACACACAATAACTACTACAAGCATTATTGGTCATAAAATTTTCTATCCAACTACAGCTTTTGCCCCCTGACCTCTTGTGGGAGTGAATTGCACTGGCTAACTACATGCAGTAATATTTTATTTTGGTTTATTTTAAATTTACCTGCCCTTAAGTTCATCACATGGTCCCTGTAATGGGGTCTACAAAACCCCATACTGAGCTTAGGCAGGAGGTGGAGGGGAGCCTCTCCTGTCTGCAGGCAAACAGTCCAGCCACACCCACACGCAGCTGCCAATCATTGGAGACAGGGACTCACAGCTATGCCCAATAGAGGAAACAATAAAGGAGAGAGTGCAGCAAAGGAGGGGGAGGCAGAAAGGCCTGGGACAGCAATGGGGGCAATACTCCTATTCCAGGCTGCCTCCCTGATCACAGTTAAGAGACAGAGGCACATTTTTAGGCTGAGCCAAAATTCAGAGTCAAAGAACTGCCCTGACCAGGGACAACTAAGGGGGTCCCGGTGAGGGCAGCAGCAACCCTCCAAAGGAACCATGCCAGGACTCAGTGACAGTCCCTTGTTCTGATGGCATGACTTTTACTGGACAGCATAAAGATGGAGGCTTGATTAGTTTTTACTTTACCCTTTACCTTATTTAAATCCTCTTCAGTTCTTCTCCTCCTCAGACTAAAAACCTTAGTTCAGTGGTTCCCAAACTTTAACAACCTGTGAACCCCTTTCACTAAAATATCAAGTCTCGCGAACCCCCTCCTAAAAATGAATATTTCCAGGGATTTTCTCTTTTACTTGAGTATAAATTATAAAAGCAGTGATCTTGGAAATATAAAGTTTGTTTTTATGACATGCTTATTATTTATTATTAATTATTATTTATCATTGCAGTATTTTTATTAAATTATGAAAACAGCAACACTGTTCCAAGATCTCTTTCGTAGCTTGTATCACTTTGAATAAGCCTGTTATAAGAAAGGCTCCTATGTTTCATCAAGGAGTATCAGATGTGAAACAGCATGAAGGTATTTAAGAAGCCAACTCAAAGAGTTCCTCCTACACAAGCATTGAAGTCTTGAGCAGTTGAGGCAAACAATGCACATTACAGCAAAGCTTAAACTTGTTCTTCATAATAATTTTTAAAACAATATTAGCTGCCTATTTAATTTTAAAAACAGCAAAAAATATTCACCTCCCTTTCCATTTCTTATAAGGAGTCTTGAAGTTTAAATCTCCTCAGTGTGCTAGATATGCTTGCTTTGATTTGCTTAGCTCTTGGAAGTCCAAGGGCTCCGGTCTGCTGGCCCCATGCTGCCCGGGGTCCTTAGGGACAGGCTCTGTCCGCCATTAGGGAATTTTTTTCCTGAGAACCCCCTGTAACATTTCACGAACCCCAGTTTTTGCACTCTCATCGAATTTAATTTTTGCCATATCTCCTAACTATCTTCACTGTCCTTCTTTGGATTTCTGAAAATTCAGGAATGAAAAACCAACATCATCAAAATTTGAACAAGTAGCTTCAAGGTCTTACCATTCAAATAAATAATTAGCATCATTTGAAGAGAAGTGTGGTAAATTTTTTCATAGGGAAGAGCCAAAGTTTGAATTTCCCTGAACTGGAACGGAAATGGAATGAGCCTCTCTGCTTATTTTGACCATTGGTACATTCTCAACATGAAGGGAACAGACTCAAGCTGTAATTCTGGTTCATAGGCCTAGTCTTCACTTACCGGCTGGTCCGGAGGCACGCCATCGATGTTCTGGGATCGATTTATCGCGTCTGGTTAAGACGCGATAAACCGATCCCGGATCGATCCCGGAAGTGCTCACAATCGACGCCGGTACTCCAGCTCGCCGAGAGGAGTACGCGGCGTCGACGGGGGGAGACTTCCGGCCGCGTCTGGACCGCGGTAAGTCCGGAGTAAGGTACTTCGAATTCAGCTACGTTATTAACGTAGCTGAATTTGCGTACCTTAGTCCGAAGTCCGGACTAAGTGTAGACCAGCCCATAGTAAAAAACAATAAATACTACAAATGGTACGTCAATTTTCATCAGAGGCTTTTTAGACTATCTCAGTTCATAGTCTAATAATAAATACATCAAAATGAAGACAAAAGCCAGCCCATAAATCTTGTCTATAATCTATATCCTTACTGAGTTGTAAGATATATGGAGACAATGCAACTGAACTATGTAAAGCATTTTCTGTGCAGCAAACCCACATCTGGTGGCCTGGATTACGGCCATACTTGCTTATCTGAGAATTTTCTTTACTCCTTTCATTAAATGTTGCAAGAGTATTACAACATTTCATCTGTCAGTCCTAATATTGAAAGACCATATTAGCCTACAAATTACCTGGTTCCTGTCTCACAAAGACTTTGATAGGATTGGACAGAAATAGTAAAAAAAAAAAAAAAAAAAAAAAACAGCTCAATCTTGTGGAATAAGTTTAGGTTTATCAAAATGTGCAAATGAAGCTGTGAATGGAGGAATAATAGGAACTTAAATAAAATCACTAAGAATAAGAATCCAGTAACGTAATTGGTAAGAAAATAATAGGCCCATAGGCAAATCCACTCATTAAACTAGAAAAATAAAACAGTTCCTTAGAGCTATTTATTTTATTTAGAGCAGGATAACTTGTTAATTAGGCTTAGTGACCAATATTGAATCTTAGAGTTTTATAACGAGAGCTAGGTGAATAACTAAGTTTTTGGTTTGCTAGCAGTTGTGGGGGGGAAAAATGGTTCTGTTCAAACTGAATCCATACAATCCAAAAAAATGTTGGTGAATGGAAAAGTCTATTTTGGATTGAATGGAACACATTGTTCTACCTGAAGAGTTTGAAACTCCAAATGGGAGGAAGGGGAAGGGGCTCGGGTGAGCTGGAAATTTGGCCTGTCTGCCCCTCTGTCATGATGGATTGGCCAAATTTTAGTGACACTGTGACCCTATGCACCTGCTTGGCTCCCCACCTCTGCAGTCCTTGCAGTGCCCATGGGCCCTGGGCACCCCCAGCTGCCAGGGAGAAGCATAGCAGGGGGCACTGGGAACACTCACTCCCCCCAGGAGGGTAGGAAGATTGGATCCTGGCTTTTGGTGCTTCCTGGGGAAGCAGAAGGGCAGGAAGAGGAGGAAGTCTGGGGCTCCCAGAACTACCTGGCCCCTGGTGGGAATGGTGCTCTTCAACCTGACCACCTCTCTGAGTAAGAGATCAGGGTTGGGCTTGGGACAGACAGTCTACCGAGCTGGGTGAAGAGGGGAGAGCTTGGAGCCGGGTGCAGGACAAGAGGAAGGAGGGGAGTGTATGTGTGGAGCTGGGTGCAGGGGGACAGCCTGAGACTGGGAACAGAAGCGGCATGAGAGAGCTCAGGACTGGGCATGGAGGAGCAGCAGAGGGAAAGCTCAGGGCCTCCTTCTTAGGGGCACAACCAGAATTTTCCTAACACCAAAGAACCTAAAGACATTAGGCCATAACAATATGACACCACAATGTCTCCTATGTCTAGGGTTACCATTCGTCCGGATTTACCCGGACATGTCCTCCTTTTTGTGCTAAAAATAGCGTCCGGGGGGAATTTGTAAATCACTCAAAATGTCCGTGATTTCCCCCCTCCCCGGCAGAGCAGAGCGAGCGGCTGGGAGGGCTGCAGGAAAGTCATGGGCTGGACTCCGGAGCAGCTGTAGAGGAGCTCCTCCTCCCCCCTCCCTCCCTGCATTCTGAGCTGGCAGCTCCTCCTCCCCTGCAGCCCAGTGTCCCGGTCCGGCAGCACTGTGCAGGGCCAGGGACCGGGTTTTGTTGTGCTGGGGAGCGCAGCCATGTGTCCGGCTCGCACAGAGCCCAACACCCTGTTCTGAGCAGCAGGGTAAGGGGGCCAGGGGGCAGGAAAAGGGGCAGGGAGGTTCTGGAGGGGGCAGTCAAGAAACGGGGGGGGGTTTTTGGGGGGGGTGGAGA
>NC_048306.1:80678204-80681368 GCF_013100865.1 Trachemys scripta elegans | reverse complement strand
TACCTAAATGCCTCTGAGGACTGGACCTTAGCCATTTGTGAGCCGAAGTCTCATTGAAAGTCAAAGTCATTTAGGCATTTCTGAATATTTTCCCTTGGGCCTTGAACTGACTATAGGGGGAGACAAGGAAACTGACAATATGCCCGGGGGTATTGAATGCCCCGTGTAAACAAGCTGGACAAGAGAGATGTGTTACAGTCATCTTAGGTAAAATATTTAGAGCGCAGTGTAATTTTTAATTTGACAGTCTCCCCTTTAACTTGCCTCTATAGCACGGCTCCGAGGAGCAGCTCTCAGGAATTCTCTGCTTTGTGGGTGAGCCTGAATCCCAAATGAGCAGTCTTTGTTCGTTAATGTTTTAAAATATGAATGTTTCGTAAACTGCTTCGATAGTAAAGGAGTATAGCATGGTAGTTTGCCATCTAGGAAACTACAAGCAACAAATAAAAGATGTTAACTCCAACATATGGTTCTTATTTGAGGAAATATGTCTGGTTACATTAATTGACATTAAGACTCTGGGTTGTTTTTGTTTTGCAACCACTCGTCGTTACCTTAGCAACAGTAAAACTAGTGGTACTGGTACCAGAGCTAAACAAACAAAAATGACACCCACCGCACCCCCAAAACAAATACATTTCCTCTAATTAGCTATGTTGGCCGCACATGAAAAGAGACCTTGAGCTTACAACTACAGGGTATCACTGTTTCTCAGGATGGAGACTGTCAGGAAAGCTACTGTCCATGCGGGGCAAATTTCACCCATCTGTTTTTCTTTTGTAGCAAAGGCTATTAAACATGAGACGGATGGATGGAAAGTTGGGTCCATGAACTGGGGCGAGCGGTACATACTGTAACTGATGGATTCTGAAGGCAAGAGGAATTGTGCTGCACCCCTGAAGTTGCCAAGGTATTCTCCCGCAGGTCCCTCCACGCATGCTGCCCAATCAATGCCCTTCTATTTGAGTTGCACACTGGCAAACTACTGTGCTGGAAGCCTTTCATAACCAAGTTTATGACATCTAGTCAGTTGCCAGTTGTCTTTACATATTGTATGTATCCCTCAGGATAGCACGCTGTCCCAGCAAGAAAAATTTGGCCCTTTGGACGAAATTCAGAGCTGGTATAAACAGGTGCAACTTCATTGATGTTCATGCTGTGCTCGTAATGTGCATGTGCACCGGAGGGCAGCCAACATGGGCCAGATTTTATGAAGCATTTAGGTACCTAAAGATGCAGATTGGGGCCCAGTGGGATTTTCAGAAGCACCTAAGCAGCGTAGGCACCTAACTCTTACTGATTTCCCACTAGGCGCCAATCTGCAATTTTAGGTGACTAAACGCCTTTGGAAATCTGCGGCCATGTGCACGATAACCATGGCAGCAGTGCTCAGCCTTGTAGCTGCTGCACATATTCATGCATACTCACTCACAGGAACTACCCTGAAGACAGTCATAGCCTTAAAATAAATACACAAGAGAATGCATCACCCGGCTACAATTAGTTCTATTCAGAAATGTACCCTTAGCCGTGTAGTACTTGAAGAGACACGATGAACTTAAATAACATGGGGAAGCTTTCAAACTTGGCTGCCTAAAGTTAGGCACCTTGGTTCATATTTAGGCGCTTAAATTAAGTGGCCTTATTTTCAGAAATGCTGAGCAGCTTTTCCTTCTGAGTTCAGTGTGTATTGGGGCGGGGGGAGGGCTGCATTGCTGAACATCAGGTTAAACTTACGTGCCTACAAAATGATTAAGGAACCTAAATTTTAGGCAGCCAGGTTTGAAAATGTTGCTCCAGGTGTTGTAAATGAAGTGATGGTTACTAATAACAGCTTGGATGATAATAAAGGGAAGGATATTTTAAAATCCTCTGTAGAGTCTTTCATTCTTTTTTCCATTTCTCTGAGCTTGGAAAATGAAAGTCACTTTCTCTTCCATTTGTAGTCTGTTTCACTTTCGTTTACTTAGTGCTGCAGTGTGGGGCTGAGAGTCAGCAGGGGCATGCTGATTCCTTCCCTTGCTGGCAGTCTCAGCGGAGAGATCAAGACTCATTTGGACCTGCAGATTGAACTACATTTTCTCCCCTTCACCTTGGGGTTCGGACACTGTGGGGAAGCTTGGACGGTCTCTACATGTCACCTCTCTCTTCTGTGGATAGACACAGAACTCTGGTATCCAAGACCATCAAGCCAGCACGTTTCAGCAGCTCTAAACTTTCTCCTGTGTTATATTTTTTTTTATACAGCAGTGCAGCGTGAAAGGCCAGTCTTGTGGTTAAGGGTCGGATTTGAGAGTCAGGGCACCCAGATTCCATTCCTACCTCTGCCACAGACTTCCTGGGTGGCCTTGAGGAAGCTTGTAAGTCAAGAGTGAATGTCTAAATTGGGCACCGAAATACGTGGCTGACTTTCAAAGGTGATGAGTACCCAGCCGGCTCTCACGGACCTCAGCACCTCTGAACTCTCACCTCAGAGGAGGCAGAGTCAGGAGCGTATCAGTAGTTTGATGACTGAGGATGAAATTCAAGGCCCTGTGCTCCACGTAAGGCCCACCCATGGACTGGACTGGGAGCCAGCTCCCTATGCAGCCAGACAAGGTATCTGGGCAATCTCTGCTTGCCGCTGGTCTCCATGCTGGCTTAGCTGGGGTCAATGTGGAAAGTTCGTTTGGGAGAGGAGCCAAGGATCCTCATTGGCCTCGGTACCCCACAAAAGTGGCCTGGAGAGTGGTGGCTGCTGCTCTAGTACACAGGCTGGCAGGGCCAGTGCTACCATTTAGGCAAACTAGGCGGTTGCCTAGGGCGCCAAGTTTTGGGGGCGCCAAAAAGCGGTGCCCCCAATTTTTTTTAACAGCATTCCTACGCCCCCTCCCCGAGCGTGCGGTCGCCGCTCCACTTCTTCCGCCTCCCAGGCTTGCAGCGCCAATCAGCTGTTTGGAGCCGCAAGCCTGGGAGGGCAGGAGAATTAGAGCGGAGGTGGTGTGCTCAGGGAGGAGGTGGAGCAGAGGTGAGCTGGGGTGGGGAGCTGCCGCACGGCTCCCCGGGGGGGTGAGCTGCCGCGGAGGCGGGGGGGTGAGCTGCCTCAGGGTGTGGGGGGGGAGCTGCCACAGGGGGGGCCTTAGGGCGGAGGGGAGGGGCGGGGAGCTGCCGCAGGGCTCGGGGGG
>NC_048306.1:80587879-80678169 GCF_013100865.1 Trachemys scripta elegans | reverse complement strand
CGGGGGGGGGGAGGCGCGAAACTTCCTTGCACCGGCCCTGCAGGCTGGAATAGCAGCCACAGGTGGTTTGTGCAGCAGACCCACATCCCGGGTTGTGGCACGGTGGATTTCACTTCTTTGCACTCCACCTACACGGAGCCTGTAGAGTCATGCTTCCCTCATGGTGAGACATTCCACTCACATGAAGGGCAAAGCAGGTTGTGGTCCCCTCCCCACAACATGCAGTAAGGAAGCTGAGGGGTGCCAGGCGTAGCTGCAGGATGAATGGGTATTGGAGGCGGAAGTGCCATCCCCTGTGTAGAAAAGTGTATGACAGAAATAGCAGCTGAGTGGGAGTCTAACTGGAAATGATATGCCCAACACCATGACAACAAGTCAATGGGATTCAGTGGGAGAGGAGTATTAAAATACTTGCCTGTCTTGAAAGCCGATGACTCACCTGGACATGTGAGATGCATGCAAAAGGTGCTTTGTTTCTGGAGTTATGTCGAAAACCCAAGCTCATCACTTGGGATTTTCACTGTCTACAAGGCATAGAGGGAGATGCTATTCACTCTCCTGCCTAATGTGTAAACTAGAAATAAAAATCCAGCCCCCTCTGTGTCAAATGTACTTATTCATCAGTGCAAAAAGGCTGATGGAAAGAAGATATCTCCTCTACCCCCCGCCCTCAGGAAGGCACTGAAAAACACAGAACGTATGTCCAGGGCCAGGATTCATGCCAACCGAACTGCGCAGATCTGGTGTCCATTAATTCTTCTTTCTGATCCCATTTACACTGCTCTTGCACTGACTTCGGTGGAATCACACCTGATTCATAGAGGTGTAGGTGAGAACAGAACTAGGCCTGACTGTCCTGATCCAAAACCACTGAAGCCAATGGAAAGACTCCCATTGACTTCAATAGGCTTTGGATCAGGCCCTCTGTGCACAATTTATGGTACCCAGCTTCCATTATTGCGATTTATACAGTTCTGGAGACTATGCCCAGCTCTGCCACTGACTAGTCATGTGCCCTTGGAAGTGACTTTTGGGAATTTGCAGAAGGCCCCACTGCCAGGCACTCTGCAGCGGACCTGGGCAGCCAGCCCGGGGTGCTCAGAAAACCAGGGGATATTCCAAAGCAAAACATGGGCAGTGCTTGTGCTTTGCCCATCTGCTCTTGGGTGTCCATTAGCATATGTAGATCAGCACTTTCCATGCCAGCCAGGTGTGGGCATGGCGCACTGAGCAGTGTAAAAGCCGGCTGTGTCCAGACAGCCCTGCAGAGTGGCCAAACAAACCAGATTTGAGGCAGGTGGAGGGGGCAATATACAGTAGAATACAATATACAGTAGAACTTCAGCGTTACAGATGCCTCGGGAACGGAGGCTGTTCCTAACTCTGAAACGTTCGTCATCTGAACAAAACGTTATCGTTGTTCTTTCATAAGTTTACAACTGAACACTGACTTTGAAACTTTACTATGCAGAAGAAAAATGCTGCTTTTAGCCATCTTAAATTCAATGAAACAAGCACAGAAACAGTTTCCTTACCGTGTCAAATCTTTTTTTAACCCCTCCCCCTCCTTTTTTTTGATAGTTTAACACAGGACTGTTTTTCTTTTTCTTCTTTTTTTTTTGGTTTCTACTGCTGCCTGACTGCGTATGTACAGTTCCAAATGAGGTGTGTGGTTGCCGGGTCATCTCATAATTCGGGTTCATAACTTACATAACTGAGGTTCTACTTACTGTAGATTGTTTTCAAATTGTTCTCCCTCAGAGCTCTGCCTCAAGCCTCGAAGACTTGAAGGGCCTGACTCCGCTGCTAGGTATGTTGGTGTAAATCAGGAGCAACTTGGTGGCATTATGCTAGTGTGAAATCAGCGTAACAGCCTGGAGGACCACACCTGCCATTTCTCATCCAAGAGCAGATGTGTGTGAGCCTCTCTTCTGGCCTGGAGAAGTGTTTGCATTGGAAAGGAGGATGCCCCTTAACTCTAGTGTCACATGCAGCCTGGCTGCACTGAAGTAATCCCCTCCCCAGTGGCATAACAAGTGCCACTGCCAGACTGTGACTGGGCACTAGCAGCTCCCATCAGCTTTGCCAGCACAGAAATGCAGCTTTTAGAAACTTCACTTTGCCCTCGTAGTGCCCATTAGCATTAATGGGAGCCTGGCAGGCACTGCAAGGAAGACGTATAAATGATGACGATATTATTTATACATACTGCCTTTAGATGCTAAGTGCCAAGTCAGCCAATGGTCCCCACTGGTCAATATTAATGACAGTTGAAATTACTGAGAGCGTTAAACCTGAAGAGAACAAAAAAACGCAACAAATAAAACTATAGATTTTTTTATGTAGCTAACTATGAACTCCAGAAACGCCCCAAACATCAATGATCTCAGCAAAGTTGATGAGCCTTCTAATCACCGCAGCGGAGCAGTGTGATTGAATTCAGTTGGGGGGGGGGGGGAATTGCTCTGCTATATTAGAGCTACATTTGTACTCCCGCCAAAGGGCTGCATTCCAGCTGCCAACACCTACTTGGCTTTACGTCAGCCTGGGAGTCAACAATTACAAAGAACACCCTGGTTGCTAGGTGAGGTGGGGGCGGGGGGAGAGGGAATGAGCTTGATTGTAAAGGAGCTGAAGGAGGAGGAGTAACTGGTGTATGTTGCTAAGCATGGAACTTGCGGGGTTTCCAAAAATGTCCCTTTAAAGCGAGTGTTCTATTTCTTTACCTGTGTGTGCAAGATATGATCATAATAGGACACACCATAGACTAAGTGCGGCCCCAGGGCAGTCTAGTGGAACATGAGCCTTTAGAACAGCCCCGTTTGGTCCCAGCCTTCAATTACGTTATTGCAGGAAACAAATTACTCCAGAGCCCAACCCTGCAAGGCCTGAATGGGTTCACCTTCCTACTGAAGTGAACAGGAGGGTGGGGGCTCAGCACTAGAACTTTAGGAGTTCATTTGGGATAAAAGGTGCCAATAAGATACATCATTACTAGCCTGCATGATTCAGATCACAAGTTACCACTTGGATTGTCATCACCGTGGTATGGCATCTCACTAAATGTTCTCATTTTTTCTGAGCTAGGTCACGCCAACAGGTACATAAACACTGTCAACGTATTTGGGTAAAATTAGGCCCTTCCTTTCATGATCATATCAGACACTCATTCTTTAGTCACAGGGAATTGCGCAAGAGAGAGGGGGAAAAACCCTACCTCACTACAAGTAGGGTTATCCCACCTATTCAGGCAGCATAGCTATGTCTTCCCTTAAACTTCTAACAATCTCTTCCCTTTCAAATGGCACCTCAAAACACACTTTCCAAATGACTACTGCAAGATTCCTATCACCTCCAGCCCCTCTGTACAGCACATGTCAGAACTACACCTACAGTAGAGGGCGAGACAGGCGCATTGCTCTTGTATGTTTGTCCAGCATTGCTACGGGTGAGTTTGTAAGTGAGGTTGCTAGTCTGAAGATGGAGCATTTCTGTGAGGTGGCAAAGGTGTGTTCCACAGTTGCTCTCATTTGATGCATTATTTATATTACATTTTTAAGTAATCCTCTTTATTGTTGTCTGTTAGAGGCGGTCAGGATACCAAAAGTGCCTTAGAATAATGTGACACTGTGCCACCGCCTCAGGAACAAACAACAGACATGGAAAGGCAGAAGAAAAAATAAACACAAAAGGCAACTAATGGGAAAGTTAGTTGTAACCAAAAGTTGTCCCCACCTGATGGCTGCATAAGGGTCTATAGCAAATGAGTTGGTTTTCTCCCAGTGAGTGGGCATCTACAGCCTACATACCATTGGCTCTGAATAGGTCATTTCAGGATGTACTGTGAACCTCTTACTGACCTGGAGTAGCACCTAACTCCACTGATTGCAGTGCAGCTACTCAGAGTAAGAACTGTGCAGTGACAGAATCTGGTCTCTTTTACCTGTCTGGGTTCTGATATTCCTGTGTGTGGGTCTTTGGTCAGTGTCGGCCCAGTGGACACAGACCGGGGCTGGAAGGCGTGGTGTATGCAGGTGATGCAACTCAGCCTCTCCGAAGGTTTGGCTTTTGAAACTTTCACCTCCTTCCCTCTCTTCATTGCCCCAGGTTATTGTCCCCCACAGATAACTCATGTCTTTGCTAGCTTCACTGAATCTCTCGCTGTAGTGCAGTCCAGTATTAAGGATTTCAGTATCTTCAGGCACAAACACTAAAACAATTAGCACCTGTTAAGTCAGAACTGGAATCTCAAGACTTCCAAAGCCATGATATATATTGACTTTGTATTCAGAACGCACTTCTGAGTAATGGGCAGGGATCCTGTGTCTTCACTTGTAGCCTCACTGGAGAAATTCTTAAGGGAGAGACTCAGCCTGGGGTACTGCGGTAGCTACAGCAAAAGCAGCAGTGGTATACTTCATACCGGTTACATACTCAATGAACCTTGATTCAGGCATTCAAGTGCCAAGTTCATTGGATTCTGAGTAATAGGGTGGGGAGATTGTTTGTTATTCATGAGTATTTGGATACCTGCTGGGTAGTCACAAAAATATTTAGGAACAATGTCATAGGACATATGTGACAACCTACCTGGCAGAAACAACAACTAGAAAAGAGACTAAGCTAATAATCTGCAAACAATCTTTAGTCTGAAAATGATTCATTTAAATGTTTGGCAAATGCTTAAGAACAGCAAATATATATCCTTGGACAATTGGGATCAGTTTATAAACAATTCACTAACTGAGACAGGAGCTCACTTCACATCAAATACTGTATTACTTGTAACAAATAGCTCTGTCTCATTGGGCTGAGCACCCTAGTGTCCAATAAAAGACACCCCATGGACCATAACCATTCCATTCTTTTCTCTTCTCTTTTACTTTCCTGCATCTCCACTTTTACTAAGCTACAGCAGAGGTAGCCAGAGCATTCACAGAGTCATTTCAGTGACTGACAAGTGTGCGTGCCTCTTTTTGTCTCTGATAAGGAAGAGCAGTGCTGCAACTGAAGCTTAGGCTACATCTACACTACAGGGGGGAGTCGATTTAAGATACGCAAATTCAGCTACGTGAATAGCGTAGCTGAATTCGACGTATCGCAGCCGACTTACCCCGCTGTGAGGACGGCGGCAAAATCGACCTCTGTGGCTTCCCGTTGACGGCGCTTACTCCCACCTCCGCTGGTGGAGTAAGAGCGTCGATTTGGGGATCGATTGTCGTGTCCCAACGGGACGTGAAAAATCGATCCCCGAGAGGTCAATTTCTACCCACCGATTCAGGCGGGTAGTGTAGACCTAGCCTTAGTCTCCCTTTAGACATCTGGATCTGAGTCCCCATTCTTTTCAGCATGAGAGGTAGCTCAAGAACAACATTTCCAGCCAGGAAATGATGACAGTAGCAGAAGCTGCCCTGTGCAGTGTCTCAGAACATCACCTTCCGATCACACAATTTCTGAGCGGTTAGCATGAAATAGTTTGTAAACATCAAATTAAAATGCAGTAAGTCTCATCAAATGCCTGATTCCAACAATGCTCAGTTCCTATTAGGTGCAATTTAGTGACTGTCCTATGTAAATCTGGCAGATAAAAATTCCACGAAAAACACATTACGCACATTTAAAAATATGCTCTGTATGAAAATAATTAAAAACAACAAAGTCCTTGCTTAGTTAATTTCTTCCTTTAATAAATTACACAGCAGCAAAAAAGATAAATCACATTTTTCAAACTTGGGTGTATGAAGTTAGGGGCACCTAAATCCAGATTTCAGCACCTGAGATGCTAACACTTAACTTTGAAGTCAGAGGAGGCTGCAGGTAATTCTGAAAATCATGCCCTTTATTTAGGGGCTCTAATATGTATTGCTACCGCTCACGAGAAAAAAAAGGGACACTGCCTTTCAAAACAAGCCCAACCCAGATTACAGATAGTGCACACACAGATCCATGCACATACAAAACTGTGTGCACAAATGGGGGAACTTGAATGAGTATTGGGCCTTTAAAATGCAATATTCTTTACTTAGATGGAAGCTCTTTGGGGAAGGGGCTGTCTTTGTTGTATACGTGCATGGTGCCTAGCACAGGGGCTGGGACTTGTAGGCATTACCGCCTATGCAAATCAATAATGCTACTTCCTAGAGAAGTATGATCTCCAGAAGCAGTTTCCCCCCCTTTATCATTCAGGAATAAGAAACTGAGATGCCCCTTGTATCCAATTTTAGCACATTAATTACAAACTCATTCTAGCTCTAGTAACTGATTCAAGTGTTCCCCGCAGAGGAACTATAGGTATTTTTGCAAAAATAAAAATAGACAGTGACAAACAAGATGAAGTTGGCAACTGGCAGTATATGAAGGCAGCAGGGCAGTTTTCCTACTTAGTTACACTCAAGTAATCAGTAAATCACATTCGACATCTGACTTCTTGCTAGAAATTGTTTAGTCCTTGTTGATGACCCTTTTTTTGGGTAATTTTCCAAAAAGCACATGTGGTTCTTTGTTCAAATCTTTATGATGATGAAAATGGCCCTTCAGACCTGGTAACTTACTACAAATAGTGCAGCAAACACAATGCTTCACATGCTCAGGAAACAGCTGGATAATAAACCATGTTTCAATGGACTTCCATAAAAGCCAGTGATTTGTGCAAACGAGTGTTCACATCAGCAGGGTCAGCCTTAAAATTCTGTTAAAGCTTTCAGTGCCCCAAGCCAGACTTAATTATAACACCCCCCCCACACACCCCGCATGTGGTTATACATGGGAGTCCGTGCACCTGAGAAATCCTGCACCAGAACAGCATTCTGTGCACATAGCCCCAAGGTCAGCCCTGACTCCTACATGCTGTGTTAGTGGAGACATGCAGAGTTTACAAAATGCAAGGGGAGGTGTGTATATTTCATCCGAATTTTCTGCTGCCAATTAAATGCGTCTTAGCTGTCCAGGCCATGGAACAATAGTGATCTCATATGTCAGGAGAGGGTAATCCACATGTTATTAATGATGTTCCTTGTTTTGTCCCTCAGGGAGGTTAAAAGTAGATGGAGAAAATATCACCAAAAAGAATGTTTGAGCAGGCTAGAAACCATGACCCTAAACCACACATGACTGCAAAGGAAAAGCTGTTGTACTTTCATCAATGGGACCTTAAGAATCCAGCCTCAGTCCCTCTGGGTTAATAAACCCAGCAATCTTTACCCACTTACATCCAAGGCTCAAAACATACAACTGCCAGCTGGTTATTTTTCATTATAGAAAACTGGTGATAAACAGAAATAAATCATTTTCCTTGCCATAGAAATTGGGAGATGGAAGAAGAGCTTTCGGGTCATCCTGGTCAGCCTCTGCCAATGGAGGACAGTCCCTAACTGTATATTTCCATAGCTTTTTCCTATCCAGTTTGAAGTGACTCAATGGGGTTCCTCCCCTCTCCTGAGGAGACTATTCCACAGTTAATCAATCTCACTATTAGGACATTTTCCTTCATGTTCTGCCTAAACTGTCCTTTGTTAAATGTCTTCCCATTAGTTCCACTCACACCGTGGGCTGCCCTATGGTATTCTGCTTCCTCTGTGGTGTTTCTTTCTCTAGGTTTTTATACTGTGACCTTCACCAGTGCGTGTGAACTTCAAATACCTTTCCCCTATCACAAAGCAGCCAGGCAGGGGTTCTTCCCAGCTTGCTAGGGACTCACTACCACACCCCCCAGTCTCTTTTAGGCAGGTTAATTGTTCAAACATAAATAAACCAGTTCCTCAGCTCACCCTTTATATTTTAGGCTTTCACTGCCCTGCCTTGCTTCCCAGGGGACTGTGCTGGTGCTTCCTAGCTTGTTCTTTCTTTCCCTCAGGAGTGGTGTAGTGGATCTCTCACTGACCCTTTCTAGCTCCAAGTGCAGCTCCGCCCCCTTAACTGACCCAACTGAGCACCTATTCTGGCACATGGGAGCTGGACCTGCTTCAGTTATACAGGCCTGTCACACTGTGACACCTCCATAGATAAAGTGAGGCAGTATGTCTAGTGGATAGAGAAGTAGCGAAGGCCCTATTCCCTGTGCTACCATTGTCTCAAAGAGACATCTTGGATAAGCCACTTCAGCATTCTGTGCCTCGGTTTCCTGGTTTGCAAAACAGAGCGAGTACTTACGCACCTTTCTCAGGTGCTTTGAGAGCCTTTGATATAAGGAGCTACAAGTGCAAACATTAAGCAGGGGGCAGAACCGGAGGGGGGGCAGGGAGGACTGGCACCCTCTCAATGGCAATATTGGGTGCAGGCTCTGACCCCACATAAGCCTACACACTCCCGAGGGGGAAAGAGATGAGAGCAGGACCAAGAGGGACTGGAGCAGCTACCATGGGGCCCAGGATCAGGCTAGGGAGCAGGGAGTGGGACATGGAGGGGCTGGAAAGGGCCCAGGAACAGGTAGGAATCCCCCCGAACCCTCCTCCCTGGAACGGGCTCCTCCCACCCCACTGAGTCTCATTAGCTCTCTTCACTCCTCCTCTGATCCTAGGGTTGACAACTTTCTAATGGCACAAAACCGAACACCCCTGCCCTGCCCCTTCTTCAAGGCTCCACCCTTCTCTGAGGCCACACCCCCACTTACTCCATCCCCCTTCCCCACCCCGTCTCACTTTCACTGGGTTGGGGTCTGGGAGGGGGATGAGTGCTCTGACTGGGGGTGCAGGCTTTGGCTGGGGCCAGAAATGAGGGGTTCAGGGTGTGAGAGAGGGCTCTGGGGTGGGGCAGGGGGTTGGGTTGGGGTGCGGGGTGAGGACTCTGGCTGGGGGTGCAGGCTCTGGAGTGGGGCTGGGGATGAGGGATTTGGTGTACAGGAGGAGGCTCCAGGCTGGGGCCAAGGGGTTCAGAGTGAGGAGGGGGTGCAGGCTCTGGATGGGGATGTGGGCTCTGGGGGTGGGGCTGGGGGTGAGGGGTTTGAGGTGCAGGAGGGGGCTCAGGGCTGGGGCAGGGTGTTGGGAGGGGTGCAGGGTGCAGGCTCCAGGAGGGAGTTTGGGTTCGTGCAGGAACTCCGGGCTGGGGCAGGAGCTTCGGGTGTGAGAGGGGGTTGGGGATGTGGGGTCCCAGCGTGCTTACCACAGCTCCCAGGAAGCGGTTGCCAGGTCCCTGCAGCTCCTAGGCACATGGGCGGCCAGGGAGGTGCCACATGCTGCCCTTGTGCCTGCAGGTTCTGCCCCTGCAGCTCCCATTGACTGGGAACCGCGACCAATGGGAGCTACGAGGGTGGTTCTTGCAGGCGCGAGGGCAGCATGTGGAGCCTCCCTGGCCACCCATGCACCTAGGGGCTGCAAAGACCTGGTGTCTGCTTCCGGGAGCAGCGTGGTGCTAGGGCAGGCAGGAGCCTGCCATAGTTCTCAGTCCCCACTGCACTGCCAACTGGACTTTTAACGGCCTGGTCGGAGACGCCAGGGCCCCTTTTCAACTGGGCGTTCCGGTCGAAAACTGGACGCCTGGCAACCCTATCCAATCCCTCTGCCCTCCCATTCACGGGGAGCTTTGGCTCCCTACCCAGTAAAGGGCTGTTTTAAAGATGTTACTAGCATTGCTAGATGCACCCGTAAACATCATTTGCCCTTGGCTCAGCACAAACCCCTCACTCTCACCATTTGAAACCAAACTCTGAAAAATCTCTCAGCGAGCCTGAACTAGAATTTTGGATTGCAATAATCTCAGCCCGCTGCTGAGTTCGTCATCAATGTTCCCTTCATTCTCGTGCAAACACCCATTGAGTTTGCCTGTGGAAGGACCTCAGGATTTGGCCCTTTATATCCTACTAAACTTTCTTTTCTATAAGTTTTCCATTCAGTGGCAAACAAGCCCCTTGTCCCTCTTGGTGGCCAAGGCTCTGACCTTTCATGAACAAACCCCAGCCACCCACACAGAGCTTGAAAAAGAAACGCCACAAGCACGTGCTGCAGCACAGCTCCTCCTTTGTATTGTGCCCTCCGACACACTCGCTTGACACAGCCTCCAGTCCGTGCTGTACCCAGCCTCACCCTGGGTGCTGCGTCATTGAGCTGCTCTGCCTAGAGCACTCACTTGCTAGGCTAGCACATTGAAAAGAGTGGGAAGGCCGGATGCTATAGCGACAGCGCTGACGGAATGAACAGGAGCAGCATAAGGAAACTGGGCTGTTTTGCAGCACAGTGAACCTGCAGAGCTGCAAATATTGGTGGCTAGATGTAGCAGAGTTTTAATCAGGAGGACAGGGTGACAGGGCAGTATTGAAATGCCAATGTTCCCACCAGGCAATGATGTCATTCCTGGATAAACCATCTACGCCGTCCCCTGATTAGGGATGACATTGAACCAATCCTCCATTTATGAGGAGCCACAAATATTCATAGCTACTCCTGTAAAAGCATCCAAGTCTCTGGAATACTGCCAGACACCAGACTTTTATTTCCTGGCCCATTGCATGACCTGGACAAGGGAGAGAAAGGTCACCTGGCCGGGGTCAGTACCCGCTGACTGCACTGCTATCGATACAGTCCCTGGGTCCATAAGGGACTGACGCAAACCGACAGTTCTGAATATCTCCCAGACTTTTGAAAAGTTCCAATCCCCACTTTGAGGCTTGAGTTCTTCTCTGTGCTCTTAACAAATGATACTAATGCATCCCCCTTTGCAATTCTCAGTCTACTGCAGACCCAGCTAGCTTCTCTGTCAGTCACCACATTGAGGGAAGAAGTTGGTATCAGGTGGATGCAATCCATAATACCTATCACCGTGCCTTCGATTCTGACACCTTCAGCAGGATTCAGGTGTTTAGGAGTCTGAGACGAGGGAAGCAGCCCCTTGTTCTACACTCAGGAGCAGTAGCACAGCTAGCGGGGTGCAGGGGACGCAGCTGCTTCCCCTCAGCACATGTTCCATAAGCGGAGCCGCTCCAAAAGTGGCCGGAGGAGTGAGGGGGGGCGCAGACTGGCGGCCCGCAGCACAGCCCGCAGCCATGGGGGGGCTGCGGGCACGGCCGGAGGAGCATGTGGCCCGTAGTGCGGCTGGCATCCACGGCCAGAGGAGCGAGTGGGGGCGCAGGCTGGCGGCTGGCAGCGCAGCCGGCAGCAATGGGGAGGCGGCGGGCGCGGCCGGAGGAGCGGGGGGACGGGGACCATAGGGGTGGCATGGCAGGGGCAGAGGAGCCATGCGGGGGGAGGGGCGTTGCGGCCAGAGGAGGAGCCGGGGTGGGCGTGGAGCGGCCGGAGGAGGGGCCAAGTGGGGGTGTGGCCAGAGGAGGAGCCAAGGGGGGGACACCTTTTTTTATGTTTGCTCCCCCCTCCTCTTAGAAGCTGGCTACGCCACTGCTCAGGAGGTCATCTAGTCCAACCCCCTGCTCAAAGCAGGACCAATCCCCAACTAAATCAGTAGCATGGCCTGAGTTTGGTACAGCATTAGCCATCAGAGCAGTAACAGCAAAAGAAGACTCATGCAGTATCAGCCACAGCCATTTGCTCTCTGCCTTGCAGTGATGTTACAACATACAGTACCATGCGTTACTTTGAGAGCAAACTCCAAGGCATGGCCGTAGGTATTTATTTTCTTATTTGATTTTTCTCTTTTCTTCTGATTTGGTGCATGCTCGGGGCTGCATGCCCAAGGAGCTTGGAAATTGGGCCTAAGATTTGCACCCATAGCCCTTTGACTTTGTGTCTGTATTTGTGCAAAGTGCATCAGAGTGCATGAACTAGGCTGCTAGCTTGAACTCACAGGGGCAGACTTTGCATGTTGAAAAATCAATCCTGAAAAAGTGCGTGTGCAAAAACTTAGACAAGAGCAATTTTAGATGCAATTTTAAGGGCTTCTTTTGAAAATTTGGCCCCAATAATGAAAGGATATAGGCTGAGATTCCAGTGAACTATAGTAGACATTCTCACATAATGGCTTAGGATGTTGCCCTGACCAAATTATTGGCTATCAATATAGCAATACTCTGTGATCCCAGACTTTTAAAACATTCTTGAATTGAGAATCACAAAGTGCTTTTAAAACATTCTTGAATTGAGCCTCACAACATTTGTGTCTGATAGGTTAGTGTCATTCCCATCTTTTGGATGCAGCAACTAATGCACAGAAAATTCAGGGACTTGCCCAAGCTCACTCAGAGTCTGAGCCAAAGCCCACTGAAGTCAGTGAGGTCTTTCCACTGAGTTTAATGAGCTTGGATCAGGCCCCCCAGTGAGAATGCGGCAGAGCTGAGAACAGATCCCAGATGTCCTGACTCCGAGACCCCTGCTTTAAACCAGAAAATTGCCTTTCTACATCAGCATGATGCGGTGAATAGAAAATTGCATCTGTGCTCCCCCCACAAGTGCAGAGAGTGGCTGCACCATAGGCAGTCAGAGACAATCCCAGAAGCAATAGCTCCACACGCATTGTCAGCCCCTAGCCGACTCCTCGTACAAATGAACAATAATAAAAATAATCCTCCTAATTCTGGGAAGTGGGCAGGTTTTGTGGTCTAGGTGTTTCTGCTGCCTGGGCATGATGTAGTAAAATGTTAACCACTGGCTATAATATTTCTGATAAAACAAAGCTGTGATTTTTAGCTATAAACCTGAGATGCTCTGCTCACAGCCAGAAGAAACAGCCAGTGCTGATGCTGCTGTGGTAAAGGGCGGGGAGGAGGGGACGGGGGGGGGGGGACAGGGAGGAGCCATGTTTGCTGAGAGTGATGTCACCAGAAAAACCCAGTGATACTTCAGGAACTCCTTTTCCCATTAATCTTTTTACAACAGCAACAATAAACTGTGTGACTCCAGCATGAAAACTAAGTTGTTGAGGTCATTGTAGGCTGAGAATGCTGAAGGACACAACGAGGGGGGAGGGGGAGCCACCAACCTTCCCCAGGAAATCCAGCCAGATCTATGCTGTGTGCTAGGGGGCTACGTGCTGAAGCCCTGACTGAGTTTTTACTGAGTCCTTACTCAATGGGAGTTTATCCAGAACAAGAACTGAGGATGGTGCTAGGCAGCGATGGTCTTTGGTTATGCTTCCTAGGCCGTTGTGTCCCATGCCCCGCCGCCAAACTGCTAATGTAATACTCATATCATCTAATCACTCAGCAGTTATAAGCCTCTCTCTTCCACCCCTGTCTGCTAACAATGCCAAAAGCTAGCAGTGCTGCAAAAGAGATCTTGTCCCACCTTCGGGGATTCCCTCTGGTACAGAGGCCTGTTGTTAAAAAAGGATGGGGGATATTAAGGTTGTTAAAGGGAGGCCACAAGCATGGGCAGTTGGCTCTGGCTTTCTTTTGGGTTACGTATGTGTATGGCTGCAGGAGTTTGTTTGTTTTTAAATCTGTCCTTAGGGTCAAACCCAAACTAAACCCAGCTGTCCCTTAATATTCCAGTTCAATTATATCAGCTGGGTGGATGTGTTCTGGTTACATGGTTAATAGCATTAACACCCCATTAATATGAACAGGGCATTTTTGGGGTGCCCAGGATATGGCTAGTGAATGTGTTATGCTCGTCGGGCTGGCCCTCCACCCCTCAAGCAATGCTCCTGATGTCTGCAGGCAGGCAGCAAACAAAATACAACGTGCTTGTGTTCTTATCAGAGAGGTGCCTGAAACAACCCTCCAGGTCTTTATAGCACGCTGATTGAAAACCTAGATCTGGACACAGCCTAACTGTGGGGGGTTGAAATCCAGAGCCAAACATTGCAACAGTGCCCCATCGCTAATTTTCATTGAATGACTGGCCCAGTGCTGCTGTGGGTGGCCTCTCCCCTCTCTACCGCTGTCCCGCGCTGTTCCACAGCGACATTCATAAAAAACTCAGGTTTGTGGATTGGCACAAAGGTGTGTCTGATTAGCCAGGCGCTTCCCTGCAGCATGGGAAATATGTCAAATCCTACTGCAGACAAACACAACCCGGAGAGAAAAAATGCCGTTAGCAGATTTTGAGCTAGGCCACACTGAATTTGACCTTTGAGTCACAAGGCCCAGTGCTAACATGGAGCCACCTATCTGCACATGCTGAAAGTACCCACACATACTGAAACACCCCTGCCAGCTAACCCCGTGCTTGCTCACTGCATGCACCAGAGGTTAAAACACAGGCCTTCTTAGCTCTCCTTCCAAGCCAGTTGCTACACAGAGTATCAAGCTGCAGTAATGAAAGGAAATAGGAATTAGCAGCAGATCAAGAGTTCTTAAAGGGCTTTTGTTACCTTACAATGTAAATCTATGACACATCTGTCTGAATTTACTGCAGGGCCAATTGCCCTTCCCCCCATGAAACCATTTACTGAGGCATCCCGCCCTGGATATATTTCTAAAACCAAATCCAATTTTAATTATTTCATAATAAAGCAATGGCTTTTATACACATTAAAGTATTTTAATATTGATATTGTTACCGCTTTCTCTCAAGAGTTTAGCCAATATTCAGGGTCTTGTGGGTTGTCAGTTGGGAAGAGAAATTGATGATGAAGTCGGATATTTCTTTGATACAATCCTGTTTATTTACAAAGAAGTGCAAAGTCCTGTTTCCCTGAACACAATAAGAATCAAACAACAGGGAACAGTTTCTTTGTTCATAGTCCCAAGCCTCTTTCCAGGCAGCACTCTACCCAAAAGCACTCTCTCTCTCAGCTTTTTCTCAATGTCATGCTAAAAGTGTTTCTCTGGCTGGCTCTGGGACTTCTTTGCTGTCTTATGTGTGTGCTTCTGTGCTGTTTCTGCTGTTTCTCTCTCACACACACATACACCCTTCCAATAAACAATACCCAGCACCCTGCATTTGCACTCAGCTCCCAGTCAAACCCCTCTGTCCACTTAGTTCAGATTCCTGAACAGTCTGTATGTGGCCTGTATTTTGGGAGTGGTGGTGGTGCCTGTTATTTCCATGATCTATTCCACAAAGAAGCCTATTTGCTCTTTACTTTTATCCTGAACAAAGAGTGGCTGTTATACCCACCAGCTTCGAGGAGATTTCTTCCCAGCAGGACAACCCCAGATTCACCCACATAAATAGAACATATGATGCAGGCATCACTTTCCAGGTCAGTTGAAAGGGCAGAAAGGCAAGCTTATTTGTTTTAATCAGTTTTCTCCTTACTCCCCCTTCAGTTACGCTGACCTCCAACTCTGGCTGGGCTATTGGCAGACAGCAGGTGTAAATGGCATGGGTGCATCTTTTGACCTGGCTCAAAACAGTAATTTGGAGGAGGATGATTTATAGGCATTTGTCTGGGGAACGAGGGCTAGCTGGTATGAACCTGTTAGAGTGCACAAATGCTGAGTGTGCATGCAGTAGGTCTGGGCACAAATTTGGCAGGTACAATATAGACACCCAATGCTTAGGAGAGACTGACACAAGCCGTCTGTTGCCGCTGCACTAAACCGTCACTAATGAGCCAGTGACAAGACACAGTGTAACTCTGCCAAAGAAAAACTAAAAAAAACCCAAAATCACAATGAGCCCTTTACTTCTCTTGGTAACAGTTCCACTCTATCATCTCCAGAAACTGCCAAGATAAATACCCCTGTTACATTAAATATTTCCACCCGTTGAGATTGTAAAAGATTCATCTCAGTGGTAGTGTCTGAGGTATTGCCTGAGAATGGCTGCTCAGGGGTACACTAGCAAAATGAGCATAGATATGCTCTTTTAAAGAAATGCCTTTAATATAGAGCTATTGACCTGGTAGGCCGTAATGGGTCCTTCAGAATGGTGTGTGGAGGCCAAGGTGCTAGACAGACAGACCCTCAAATCCTCATTAGAGAATATTGAGACAGGTGGTGGATGTGTTTTTCACACACATCTATGCAGAACCTTTCCTCTGCTCTTAATAATTAAAAAAAAATTAAATTCCCCCAGAATGTTAATTATGGAGCAGAGCACACCAGACTGCAAGTCACACACTGATTGCCTTAGCCACTCCAATTGGAAGGGCAAGATCACAATCCACAGCTTGATTTGAGTTCACATCGTAGTTCCTGGAATTAGCTAACCCTGGAGAAGTTCAGGTTCTGGCTTTGATCATAAACTCTGGAGAACCCCTGGAACTCCATACTAGCCTCTTCATCCTTCGGGGATGGAGATCTCTGAACACTCTGCCAGCTCTTCTGGGGAAATTGGAAGGAAGTGGTTAGTCCTGTTCTCCTTCACAACGTCCCCAAATGAATTCCTGTATGAGTTAGAGCATGTCTTTTAGAAAAACCGCCATATTAATTTTAAAATTCCCAGCAATGGAGAATTAACCACAACCCTTGGGAAGCTGGTCCAATGATTAATTACTCTCACTGTTAAAAATGTATGGCTTATTTACCATCCAAATTTGTCTAGCTTCAACTTCCAGCCTTTGCATCATGTTATACCTTTTTCAGCTAAATTGAAGAACCCAGGATCAAATTTTTGTTCCCCATGTAGGTACTTACAGACTGTGATCAAGTCACTCGTTAACTTTCTCTTTGTTACGCTAAACAGCTTGAACTATCAGACTTATCACTATAAGGTACGTTTATCAATTCTTTAATTATTCTTGTGCCTCTTCTCTGAACCCTCTCAAATTTATCAACATCCTTCTTGGAGTTCCAGAGCCAGACACAGTATTCCAATAGAAGTCCCACCAGTGTCAAATATACAGGTACCTATAACCTGCCTATTCCCATTCATACATCCAAGGATCATATTAGGCCTTTTGGCCATAGGGTCGCACAAGGAGGTCACAGTCAACTGATCATTCACCGTGACCCAAAGCCTTTTTCAGAATCACTGCTTCCCAGGCTAGAGTCCCCTCATCCTGTAAGCATGGCCTACATGCTTTGTTCCTAGATATGTGACTTTCCATTTGGCCATGTTAAAACACACATTGTTTGCTTGTTTACCAAGCAATCCAGGTTGCTCTGTATCAGTGGCCTGGTCTACACTACGACTTTAATTCGGATTTATCAGCTTTAATCCGAATTAACCCTGCAACCGTCCACACAACAACGCTATTTATTTCGATGTAAAGGGCCCTTTAAATCGATTTCTGTACTCCACCCCGACGAGCGGAGTAGTGCCAAAATCGATTTTAGCAATTCGAATTAGGGTTAGTGTGGCCGCAATTCGATGGTATTGGCCTCCGGGAGCTATCCCACAGTGCAGTGCATCATTGTGACCGCTCTGGACAGCAATCTAAACTCGGATGCACTGGCCAGGTAGACAGGAAAAGCCCCGCGAACATTTGAATTCCATTTCCTGTTTGCCCAGCGTGGAGAGCACAGGTGACCACAGATAGCTCATCAGCACAGGTAACCATGCAGGCTGATAATCGAAAAAGAGCACCAGCGTGGACCGTGAGGGAGATACTGGATCTGATCGCTGTATGGGGAGAGGATTCAGTGCTTGCAGAACTTCGTTCTAAAAGACGAAATGCAAAAACTTTTGAAAAAATCTCTAAGGGCATGATGGAGAGAGGCCACAATAGGGACTCAGATCAGTGCCGCGTGAAAGTCAAGGAGCTCAGACAAGCCTATCAAAAAACAAAGGAGGCAAACGGTCGCTCCGGGTCAGAGCCGCGGACATGCCGCTTCTACGCCGAGCTGCATGCAATTCTAGGGGGGGCTGCCACCACTACCCCACCTGTGTTCGTGGATTCTGGGTCGGGGATAGTCTCATCAGCGACGCCTGAGGATTCTGCCGATGGGGTAGAGGAGGAGGAGGAGGAGGAGGAGGATGAGCTTGCAGAGAGCACACAGCACTCCCTTCTCCCCAACAGCCAGGATCTTTTTATCACCCTGACTGAAGTACCCTCCCAAGCCAGTACCCAAGACTCTGACCCCATGGAAGGGACCTCAGGTGAGTTTACCTTTTAAAATATAAAACTTGTTTTAAAAGCAAATGGTTTTTAATGATTACTTTGCCTGACTTTGCATTCGCGGTCAGTTCAGCTACTGGAAAAGTCTGTAGCTACTGGAAAAGTCTGTTAACGTGTATGGGGATGGAGTGGAAATCCTCCAGGGACATCTCCATGAAGCTCTCCTGGAGGTACTCCGAAAGCCTTGCCAGAAGGTTTCTGGGCAGTGCATCCTTATTGCCTCCTCCATGGTAGGACACTTGACCACGCCATGCTTGCAGCAAGTAATCTGGTATCATTGCCTGACAAAGCCTGGCAGCGTATGGTCCTGGTGTTTGCTGGCATTCAAGCAACATCCGTTCTTTATCTTGTTGTGTGATCCTCAGGAGAGTGATATCACTCCTGGTAACCTGGTTGAAATACGGGAACTTAATTAAGGGGACAGAGGTGGCAGTTCCTATTTGGCTGTTTGCCTGTGTCTGAAAAGAAATCCTTCCCTGAAGTTAGCCAAGCGCAGGGGGGGAATTGGCCCAGAGCTTTTCGCATTAGGCTAGCAGGGATCTTCCCTGTTACCAGCCACGCGGTGGGGGGAGGGGTACCGTGATCATCCCAGAGAATTCATGGCGGGAGGGGGGCGGCGGGTTTGTTTTCTGGTGCTGCTGAATGTTAACAGAAAAACCGCAGCACTCTACTTGCCTGAAGGGGCCCAGACAAGCCCCCCCACACTGCCCCCCCCCCCCACCCGGCTTAGATTGGCCAGGCTTCTGCAGCACTCTACAAGCTATGCTTGGTATGTGGGAAAGGAGGGCAGAAGCTTACCATGGCCGCATGCAAGCCGAATTCTGTTGCCCAGACCTGTGATCTCTAGCAGCAAAGCCACAGGCACTCAGCATTAAGAGGCAAAATGCGACCTTGCACAGAAATCACACGTGCTATGTAATGTGAACAGTGTGGTCACCGTGAAAGAGTATAAGCATTGTTCTGCAAAATGTAGCTTTTAAAACAATTCTCTCTTTTTTCCCCTCCCTACAGCAGCTGCAAATTCCTCAAGCCTCCCCCCTCCATCCCGAAGGTTATCACAGATAAGGCGTCGTAAGAAGAAAACGCGAGACGAGATGTTTTCTGAAATTATGGAATCCAGCCGCAGTGACAGAGCTCATGTGAATGAGTGGAAGGAAACAGTTTCAAAGTATAGGAAAGAAGTCAGTGAACGTGAGGAGAGGAGGGACCAACGTGAGGAGAGGAGGGACCAACATGAGGAGAGGAGAGACGCTCGAGATGAGAGGTGGCAGCAGGAAGACCAGAGGATGAAGGATGCAACGCTGGGGCTGCTCCGGCGTCTGGTGGAGGTTCAGGAACGGCTGCTGGAAAACAGACTGCCGCTTCAGCCCCTGTTCCACCCTCCCCCCTCCCCATGTTCCGTATCCTCCTCACCCAGACGTGTAAGAACGCGGGGGGGGGAGGCTCCGTACACCTTCCCATTCCACCCCAGTAGACAGCCCAAGCAAAAGGCTGTCATTTTTTTAACCTTTTCTTTGTGGCTTTTTCCTTCCCAGCAATCCTCCTCCCAAATACCACCCGGGTTCCCTCCCTCGTTTTCTAATCTATTAATAAAGAATAAATGATTTTTAAATGATAGTGACTTTATTTGGTTTGAAAGAAAGCTGGGGGAAGGGGCAGGGTGGGTTCCTTACAGAAAATCAGTCAATAAAGGGGGCGGGTTTTCATGAAGGAGAAACAAACAGATATTTCACACTGTACCCTGGCCAGCCATGAAACTGGTTTTTAAAGCTTCTCTGATGCACAGCGCTTCATGGTGTGATCTTCTAATCGCCCTGGTGTCTGGCTGCGCGTAATCAGCAGCCAGGCGGTTTGCCTCAGCCTCCCACCCCGCCATAAAGGTCTCCCCCTTACTTTCACAGAGATTGTGGAGCACACAGCAAGCAGAAATAACAATGGGGAGATTTCTTTGGCTGAGGTCAGAGCGAGTCAATAATGAACGCCAGCGACCTTTTAAACGGCCAAATGCACATTCTACCACCATTCTGCACTTGCTTAGCCTGTAGTTAAACAGCTCCTGACTCCTGTCCAGGCTGCCTGTGTACGGCTTCATAAGCCATGGCATTAAGGGGTAGGCTGGGTCCCCAAGAATAACTATGGGCATTTCAACATCCCCAACGGTTATTTTCTGGTCCGGAAAGTAAGTCCCTTGCTGCAGCCCTTTAAACAGAGTAGTGTTCCTGAAGACGCGAGCGTCATGAACCCTTCCCGCCCAGCCCGCGTTGATGTTGGTGAAACGTCCCTTGTGATCCACAAGTGCTTGCAGCACCATTGAAAAGTACCCCTTGCGGTTTATGTACTCGGTGGCTTGGTGCTCCGGTGCCAAGATAGGGATATGGGTTCCGTCTATTGCCCCACCACAGTTAGGGAATCCCATTGCAGCAAAACCATCCACTATAGCCTGCACATTTCCCAGAGTCACAAACTTTCGTAGCAGCACCTGAGTGATTGCTTTGGCTACTTGCATCACAGCAGCCCCCACAGTAGATTTGCCCACTCCAAATTGATTCCCGACTGACCGGTAGCTGTCTGGCGTTGCAAGCTTCCACAGGGCTATCGCCACGCGCTTCTCAACTGTGAGGGCTGCTCTCATCTTGGTATTCTGGCGTTTCAGGGCAGGGGACAGCAAGTCACAAAGTTCCATGAAAGTGCCCTTACGCATGCGAAAGTTCCGCAGCCACTGGGAATCGTCCCAGACCTGCAACACTATGCGGTCCCACCAGTCTCTGCTTGTTTCCCTTGCCCAGAATCGGCGTTCCATGGATAGAATCTGCCCCATTAACAACATGATCTCCAAAGCACCGGGGCCTGTGGTTTCACTGAATTCTGTATCCGTGTCTGTGTCCATGTCCTCATCATGCTTGTCACTGCGCTGCCGCCGCCGCTGCCTCCTCGCCTCGTTTCTCTGGTCCTGCCTGAGCATAAACTCCACGAGAACGCGCGAGGTGTTTACAATATTCATGACTGCTGTCTTGAGCTCAGCGGGCTCCATGCTTGCCGTGGTATGGAGTCTGCAGTGTTCACTCACCCAGGAAAAAAGGCGCGAAAATGGTTGTCTGCCGTCCGTTGCTTTCATGCAGGGAGGGAGGGAGGAGGGAGGGAGGAGGTGAGGCTGTACCCAGAACCACCTGCGACGATGTTTTTGGTCCCATCAGGCACTGGGATCTTAACCCACAATCCCAATGGGCGCATGAGACTGCGGGAACTATGGGATAGCTATGGAATTGCTACCCACAGTGCAACGGTGCAGAAATCGATGCTAGACCCGGTACTTGGACGCACACCACCGAAGTAATGTGCTTAGTGTGGCCGCATCCATTTCGACTTTATACAACTTGTTTTTCAAATCCGAATTATCTAAATTCGGATTAATCGTGTAGTGTAGACATACCCAGTGACGGGTCTCCTTCATTATTTACCACTCCCCTAAATCTTTGTGTCATTTGCAAACTTCAACAGTCATGATTTTATATTTTCTTCCAGGCCCTTGATAAAAATGTTTAATAGTGAGAGCCAAGAACCAGTCCCTGTGGGACCCCAATAGAAACAAAGCCACTCAGTGATGATCCCCCTATTTACAGTTACATTTTGAGACCTGTCAACCAGTTTTTAATCCATTTAATGTGTGCTAAGCAGTGTTAATAGCTGTCTACTTTCTTTCTGGCACAATTCTTACCAACTGTGATCTGATTCTACTATCATTCTACTGGTTTTATGTTGCTTTCACTCCAACGACATCAGCAGTTACTCCTGATTTGGACAGGTGTGAAGGAGAAGCAGGCGCTAAATTTGTCTCCATGGCAGGACTGGTGTCTACAGTTAATTGCAGGTACAAAAGTATGCCCTCAAAATAGGACAGGTGGAAACCTCTTAAAAATACCCTTTATGTCTTTAGACCTATATGCCCAATCTTATCCTCTAGCACTTTGTCCAAAAACTATTACATCATTAAAAAGCCTTTTAACATGCTGCTCATCGCAGCTGGCCTTCTGTGTGGGTAATCAAATCCCTATTTACACAAAATTGGTCTTTAACTTTTACATCAGTGGAGTAATTCAAAGGCTTTGAAATGTTTCCAGCTGGAAACTTTGATCCTGCACCACACCTTAGTGTGGGAATAATCAATATGCTAGCATGTGTTGGAAAAAAACACAATATGTAGGTGTGTGCATCTGCTGTGCCATAATTTACTGAATCCTTTCTTGATGTATGGCCAATATAAGTGCGTAAAGACTGGTTTGGACAAGTTTATGGCTCCAAGTTGTGCTCTGTATATATTCCCAGTAATGTGACTGAAAAAGTCCCCACTAAGTCCTGGTTTTCCATTAGAAGTTGTAAATGCTTTTAAAGCATTCAGTGTAGTCATTGTACTAAATGAATGTGTGCAGGTAAGTAGGAGACTAAGATAGAGTGTAACTTGGGGAAATAATGTCCTTTAGTACTGTAACAGGTGCTGGACTATGACTCACACAAAAATAGAATAGTTACCTGTTTATTTTGAAGAGGACTGGTGTGGTGCTTAGAGAGAAGGCATAGAAATATGTCAATAAAACTAGACAATCTTCCCAATGGAGTGTCTTCAGAATTCGTGGGCCTTGTTTTGTATTTTTCGTAATGTACTGTCAGTGAATCTGGGCTACATTTAAAAAGCTCTGAAAGAAAAACTATTTTATTCATAAATAATGAAACTGTCAGTGCTTTATAATTCCAAATGCAGAAGAAAACTTGCACTGGGATGAAAGTTAAGTCTCTTTTAGCTGACTCTCAAACACATATTTCAGAGTTGATCTGCACATTGATCAGCGCTGATATTCCAAAATGTAATTAATTGGGCATTATGGTACAAGGTGTTAAGTGAATATACTACTTTTTAGTGGTGTGATAAATTAATTGTGTAATTGTATTACAGTTAGTGTCTCATCTGTGGTAGTAATGTACATTATTATTCTAAAAGAATAAAGGAGTATGCTAATGAATACAGGACAATCAGTACTGTAGTGATACATGACTACAATCAATAGATCATGATCATGACAGTATTTTGACCCTGTCAATCATTTTTGTATTAAGTTGATATTAGCTTAGTGATGTCAGTATTTATTGACCTAAGAGGTAAACACGGACCTCTGTTAAGGCAATCTAATTAGTTAGCCTTGTTTCAGACCTCAGGATAGCTGACCTCTCAGGGGGTAAACAAACAAACAAAAACTTACTGACTCATCATATGACTTGTCAGTCTGCCAGGAATCACTATTTTCATCTTGTATGCAATAATTTGCATTGACAAGATACTGTGTGGTCCTCTTTAGACTGAGGCAGTACTAAACCTCTTGTCTTTTGTACCAGATGCATCACTGCAGCCTTCACATCAGTTGGGGTCATGAGTTATGGAGCCCACAATAAGAACTTTCTGTCCTGTCAGATAAAGTAGATATTGTAGGAACACTGGGTTTTAATTTGGGGGGCACATTTCCCAGGGAGACTTTTAAGGAAAGCGCTATAAAAGATCCTTATATATACGTTTAGCTCCTTGTGTCTATTTTGTACTCCATTAAATACCAAATGAATCACTGCTTGTCCACTTACATTAGTGTAATGCTAATACAGCCAGAATGCTTCTGTACATATATAATGTCAAACACACATGTACACCGTTTGCAGGGCAGGAAGAATATTATCATGTAATGGGACCTAACGTAACAGAATCTTTGCTGTTGTGGAACACTAAAAAATTGCCCCTGAGCTCATTGGGAAGTAGTCAGTCACATCGTAGCACGATCTTCATTCACCAATAATACAAGGCTGCAGGTGGAAAACTGCAACTATGGAATGGTTGTTGCTCATTTGTTTTCAGGGGATAGAAGGGCATCTCATGAGGCACACTTGTTTGGAAGATTTTTTTTTTTTTTTCATTATCTGGGAACAGTTTGCAATGCAATGCCAGATGTTCAGATTTTCCATCCCACAAATTATCTTATATTTCCAGTGTTAGAATCTGCTCAACAAGTCGCTTACAGAGTCCTTTTTACTATAGTATTAAAATTAATTTTGTAACATGCCTTGAGGATGAAAAACCACATAAATGCTAAGCATTATTAGACTCTGTTACTTTGTGTCAATATCAGTGCTTACGGGGTTTATTGTGGCTATAGTGGAAGCTAAACTACCTGCAGCAATTAGAGACATAATACTAACAACAACTAGGCCTAATGGGGTTAAACCCTATTTTAAATAATTATACTCAAAGATTAGGGTTTTTGATAAAGAAGGGAAATCTCCCCAATTTCATCCTTATCTAAAGCTCTTCTCTTCTTCGTATCACAAATGCACAGCAGCTTTCCACATCATAACACATGCTTTAAAGGGCGCATTCTACCTCAGAAAACTGCTCTTTTTGAATGAAAAGAAAGATGTCTAGCATTTTTTTTCTAATTCATACTCTTTAACAATATATCGCTGTCGCCCTGGCTCCAGTTTCTTTTTAGATATATTTTTAATGCTACTAAGATACAAAGACCACTTTTTCTGAAGTCAACTTTCTTCCTTCATGGAAAAAACTACAAGTGGACTGGGATCCCACATCATAACCAGTCATTACATGAAAGGCTCAGTTGTCATTTCTCATACATGAGGCAAATCAACATTTATCTTGTAAAAATCAGCTGTGAAGGATTTTAAATAAATAATAAAAAAGTGACCCCTAATAGGACTGGAAGTCGAAGCCGTTGAGAAATACAGCAGGCGTCCCCCAAGTGCCCTATGTGCCACCCTCTCATCCCCGTCCATTGCAGGGACCCCCTTCAGCCGCCCCTCCTCTCCCTTATATCAGGGGCTCTGTGTGTCCTCCCAGTTCCCTGTATGCCAGGGGCCCTAGGGGCCCCCATGTCCCTTTCCCTCATACCAGGGTTCCCCATTTGCTCCCCCATGCCAGAGGCTCTGTGTTGACACCCACCCCCATTCCAGCTGCACACAATCCTTTCCCCCTACCATTCTTATCAACTGGTTCACTGAGTTACAGACAATTACAGAGGTAGTTGAAGCTGATGACTCTGTCAGGGGCTTCACGTCCTCCATTCCCTCTTCTGAGTTTAACCAAAATCAACAGCGTTCTGCCTGCTGGGGCCTAGCTCATTCCCCAAACTGTTGAAATCCACTGGATGCCGTGATCAAAGGTATCATGTTGCACTTAACTTGACAGCATTTCTCTGACTGTAAGACCTCACTTGGCTTGGCCAAAAATGAAAAACATGACCTAGAAGGACAAATGAAGCATTTCCTAATTCATACCAAGATCTACACATATTTAAAAAACACATGCAAAGCAGCCATTTACTGGCCCTGATCATCAGGTCCAGCTGAACTGTGCTTGGCACAGGACCTGGGGGAGGGAGAAGCTCTATGCCAACTTTGTGCTCCCTGACTCACGAGGCTGCTGATGAGGGGGGCGGGTGAGGTTGGGCCTCTGCTCTAAGGTACATTATGCTGTCACTGACAGCAGCCAGAACCAGTTGCTTCGGAGGCAGATACACAAAATCCTGCAGTAGCCAGCTATGGGATAACCTGCGCACAGGAAAGATTTTGCCCCCTAACCCATACTGGTAAAAGATTGGTTTATGCCCTGAAGCATGAGGAACTATACAGCCCTTCTAAAGTGCACTTATTTTTTTCAGTATTCCATTATGTCTGATACACATTAGTACAAGCCACATTCTTTGGACAAATCTACTTCACAGATGCCATCGTTTTTAACTGACGTATTACCTCCAGCTGACACCATGGCTCATGGATGGAAATAGGGACCTTACAATATATTTTTAATGCTACCCTGTTGGCAAGTTTCAGCCAAGTAAAAGAAATGCATTAGCTATTACATTTTTGATGCCGTTGTTCTGCTCTGTGAAATTAATTTCGATCCTGTCATGTTGTCTTTAAAACCTCAGCATCACATTTTGTTTTATTGCTTAGCAGAGAGTTCTGGATTTCTGTGAGGTAAGCACAAAAAGGGAAGCCAGGAGCTCTGTTCTTGACCAGCTCCTTGATTTGCTATTTATATGCTTTCTCAGTGCTAACTACTTTACTCCAATGATTGTTCTCATTCTAGTTTGAGATTTCTTACTTTACATTTTATGACTCTGAGGTTCATAGTCTATGATGCTACATCTACTTTACAGCAGACCAGGGGACCAGATCCCAGACTATACCTCTGACCCTTTGCACTGCTCCAGCAGCACAAAGGGGATGGACAACTGCTCTAATATGGGAGATAAGGATTCCCTGGATGTAGGGGAATCTCCAAGCGGCATAAAACTAGCATAAGTGGTGCTATACCTAGCCTCCGCTTCCCTTTCCTCTCACAGCGCTCTGGCAATCTCTGTTTGGTGAAGGGGAATGTAAGCTGGCATATTTTACAGCAGCCCTGAGTCTCCCTGTTTAGTCCCACAGTCAGGGAAGTGGAAAGGATTCTCTTGCCACTACTCAGGCCCTGGACCAAGCAGAACTCAGTTGGCCATGGAGATCTGACCCTTTCTGTTTATAATTGAGACGTGAATAATCATACTGCTCCTTGACAGGCAAAACTCCCCTGAGGTCAATGGGAGTTTTGCCTGCATAAAAGACTGAAGGATCTGGTCCATCTCAGTCACAGCATAACTAAATAATTCCAATAAAACAGTGTGTGTATATACATATATTGCATATAGAGCTAGGAAATAGAGGTGGGATTTATAGAAGTGCTCAGCCTTGGCCTAATTCTAGCTCTGCTTTTCTCCTCCTGAAAAGAGCTCTGTTAAGCTCAAAAACTTATCCCTTCCACCAACTGAAGTTGGTCCAATAAAAGATATTACCCCACCCACCTTGTCTCTCATGGAATACTAGTCATTTTAGCACACTGTGATCATTTCAGGACCAGGAAATTAAGAGGTCAAGATCCAGTGTGTGATTACAAAAGTATCTCATGGCTAGCACTTAAAGTGTCCTGTGAAGAACAGCAACATGACCAGAGGAGAACAGTGTGTCCAGTTCCGAAGCTTTCAAAAGGACAGTGCAACCTCTCAGTCCTCTAGTTGCTGATACCGTTCTGAGAATCTCCAAAATTTCCTCCTTGAACTAAAACCTCATGGGAGGGAGATTAATGTCACAGCCACCAACCTGAATCTGAGCCTGAACAGAATTCTCCTAGAAACACACAAAGGTAAGTGTGAGTGACTGTCCCAGAGCACCCCAAGGATTCGGTGGCCCAGGGAGTGAAATCTGAGACTACCATAGAGCACTAACCCAATCACATCAAAACTAACACAGACTGCTAGGTTTATTTATTTATTTTAAATGAGTATCCCTGTGACATGTTCCAGAAAAAAGCACAGCCCCAAGTTCACGGTAGTAAAATGAAAATGTTAACTCTGTTGTGTAACAACTGAGTGCATGCCCTATGTACAAACAGAAGGAGCGCCTCAAACTAAAAAGAGGATGATGTTTGTTTGCTGAAAATCAAAAGGCCACATCTTTCAGACTGAGGCAGTACCGAACCTGCTGGCTTTTGGATACAGTGCATTACTAAAGCGGTCACATCACTTGAGGTCCTGAGTTACGGAAATGGTAACTGGAACAGTGTATACCCTAGGGACACTGGGTTTTAATTTTGGTACATAGTAAGTCATTTCTCTTAAAGGAAGAATTTTAAAAGATCCCTATAAGACTTTTAGCACCTCATATGCCTAAATTGGCATCATTTCAATGACCTCAGTGGAGCTAGGTCAATTTACATATGGGCTCTGGCCCACATCACTACTCCTTTGAGTGAATAGTGCTGTTCCTTTCCTGGAGTGGGTTCAGGACTTATACAGCAATGGGTGGGAGGTTGCGTCCCTGCAATATTTTGTCTATTATTTAGGGTCTGATTCTGCCATCTTCTCTCATGGTGACTAGTATATTATTCCAAAAGCAGTCAATCCCATTGGCTGAAATGGAACTACTTGCAAGTATGTTACTACTCAATGAAAGGAGGACAAAATCTGTCCCTTAATGAATGAGCTACATTTGTAGAGCACTAATGGGCACTGGAGTTAAACTGGATACAATCTGAAATATAGAGACCAGGACGTGGTGGTGGTTTGGTGAAATAATTCTGGAGCTTTGCAAATATCTTAATTCCAATTGTGCCAGATTTGCTGAAGACACCTCTTGGAGGGGTACTGTGTTTTCATTTGTATATTTCCCATCTTGAAATACATATAGCATTTTAACTCCCTTATATTGTTGAACAAAAAATAAGCAACCATGATTGCCTTGTAAAATATAACTACATAACAGATTTTAGCTTAATTTTAAATTGTACCAAAAATAAAATAAAATTGAAATGGGCTAATTGCCAGGAAAAGTTAACTTTCTGGTACCATTTTGCCCCTATGGTCCATAATTAAGTGACCATATGATGCACTGAAATGGTTTTCATGGTTTATCAATGTACTGTCCTTGACATTTTTACACATCAGAGCTGACTCAGTTGTCTTCTTATAACTGCAGTTATTCTGTTCTTGGATTCATTCACAGAAGACGCTCTTCCCCTGGGAGGGTGTGGTGGAGTTAGAGCTGGCAAACCCACTTTACCACTGCTTTTGTGGTTATTGAAGGCTGGTGCATTAGCAGCTCTTGATATGCCACACAGGCCTGAGTGTGTGATTCCCTTCCCAGAGTTTGAGCTCGTAAGGCTCTTCTGTCCATGATTACTGACCAGTGCAGCACAGGAGGTTAGGCTGCCCTGACTGAGTGAACATTGTGACAGTGGGAAGTTTCCACTGAGCCTCTTCAGTTCCAATACTTGTTCTCTAGCTTGAGTCAAAGCTTCAGTTAGTTCATAGCGTTCCTCACACTCTCTGCGCACCGTTTCCTGGAGAAGAGAGTTCTGCAAATAGAAAGAAACACATACTTTATGAAACACCATCACTCAAAAAGGGATAGATGCTGGGTGCTTACTGAACTCCTCAAACATAGGGTACTGGTGATCAGAGGGTATATATTCATATACAGGGTGAGTTGGTAAATTTATGACTATGCTACAAAAAAAATCAGATACCCAATTTTCTAATTTTTCAGCTGTCTGTTCTACTCCTTTTCTGATTGATGTGTCAAAACCATTCCACTGTAGGTGAAACACAATGAGGCATAACCGGACCTACAGACAAGAGAGGAATTGCTTTAAAATGACTACATGAATCAAATCAGTACTTGGCTCAAAGACTTATGGATGAGTTGGTGTGAACAGTTCAGATGGATAGCAGGAGAGAGATTGTGTTTTCTTGCTAGTAGAATGCTACTACATAGGCACTCGGTGGCTAAAATACAAATTTCATATGTCATATCTCAATCTGCTCCTACTGTTAAAATCGTTCTAAATGTTTTCTATAGCTCTACTTAGTCAAGATATTGGGACATTTCTGTTTTATTTGCAGTTTTTGCATAAGAGCTATTCTAAAAGGTGAAATTGTCAAATACCAATTTATGAAAGTTATTGAGGAATAATATGGTGGAACATTTCATCTGCTGAAGCAGTAAAACACTTCAAGAAAGTTTATTTTGTACAGTGAGTGGTTAGAAAATGCTTTTTTTTTCATATTTGACCTTTTTTTAAGAACAGAGAACTACAGTTTGTCACCTTTATATTATTTTCAAGCGTGACAGAATTAATGAATTTTTATATGAGGCTCAGCAATTTGACCCATCAGTTCTGATATTTACTGTGTCATTCCAAAGCCAGTGACCTCTGGCTGCACAAAGTCTTAGATTTGGATTGAGTGAAACGGCAATCCACTGGCCTCAAAACACCATCACTACACAATTTGCTTTCATTCTCACTGTAAGGAAAGGAGAACAAGCAGAAGTATCCCTGAATTACAATCACAAACCTCTCCCCATCTCCCACCCAGGGAGAGGAGAAGGGGATGCTTGTTCTTGGGACAGAAGGAAAAGACAAGGAGAAAGGGAAGGAAAGAGAAAGAAATAAGGAGATGAAGAATGATTAAAGTACTTCTCGTGTCACCATCCAATCACCCAAAAATGGGGTGTTCATAGAATTGCAGCAGAGGGAAGGGAAAGAGAGATGAAGCGAGAAGTAAAGGGAGGAGAGAATGGAAAAAAGGGGAGGGGACAAGAATAGAGGACTAGGCATGGGGCAAAAAGAAAGGTCAGTATGCCACCACTTAAAGACTTGTACATAGTGCAGCAGTATAAAGAGGTGAGGAAAAGCAAAGAAAAGGGAGAAGAGGAAGAAGAATCCTATGCTGTAAATAATCAGATTTAAGTGAGTGCAGCTGAATGGAGCAAGGGACTTCAGGCATAACGGCTTGGAGAAAAGGTGAGATGACTGACATTATGAGGGAAAAAATGGAAGAAACAGAGCTAAAGATATGGTCAATGTTGGGCTCAGTCATTCTGAGGATTAAAGGGACTTTCATTAGCTAAAACAAACTCACGGCAATACAATCAATTTGTTAAAAAATAAATTTCAAGAATAAAGGAGGTAATCGAAGATTTAAAGGCTGAGATAGCAAACATATCATCAAGGATGAAAGGTTGGCTACCCTGAAATGGCATAAAATGGGAAATAATCAAGAAAGTTTCAAACTTGGCAGAAAACAGACCACCAAGCTACAAATACAAGATGTTGCAATGTTCCAGCTCTACTCCTTCAGGCCCCATTTTCTCAGAAGCAAAAATGACCACTTGAGTTGCAGAATTTGATAAAGGCTTAAGAGTAGGTCTAGACTCCAAAGTGGGGTGCGCAAGAGGATCCTTGAGGGTGCACGGCAGGAGGAGCGTTTTTTTTTTTTTTTTTGCTTCGTCAGTTCGGGGGTCCGAGCGCCTTTTTTTTTTTTTTTTTTTTTTGCGCTTTGGCAAAAATGGTAGAGCCGGCGCGGCAGGGCGTGCATGCTCAAAAATTTTTTACTGATAGGGGTGCGCGATCATAAAAGTTTAGAGACCACTGGTCTAGACAGTGAAAAGTGCCTGCAAAGCAGGCGCAGTAAGCCAAGCTTTCCACCTCAACATGCCTGGCTTCACCTGAGTATCATTCACAAAAGAAAAGCAAAAAAAAAGTCTACACTGCAATAAAAAAAACCTATGGGCTGCGAGACTCAGAGCCCGGGTGAATTGACTTGGGCTCTTGGGGCTCAGGCTGTGGGACTACAAATTGCAGTGCAGACGTTTGGGATTGGGTTGGAGCCTGGGCTCTGAAACCCTGTGAGGAGGGAAGGTTTTCTCAGCTGAGGCTCCAGCCCAACCCCAAATATTTACACTGCAATTTTTAGCCCCAAAGCTCAAGCCCTGCAAACCAGAGTCAGCTGACCCAAGCTACCCTTAGCCATGCCGCAGGTCTTTTATTGCAGTGTAGATGCACCCAAAAGAGACTGCTTGCAGGGAATGCATCCCTATTGTGTCTAGGGTTTCATCAGACAGAAGACATATTGGACAGAAAAAGAAGAAATATTTGGAATTGTTTGATGCAACAGAGGCATGGCTGTCTGCATATTGCATTATTCAAGCTGGTTGCATCATTCATTGTGAAAAAATTATCCAAAAAGCTAGCTTTTTTTCCTGCATGCAAAATAGTTGTGAACTGATTTCTGTGAATCATTTTACACACTCCCATATCCATGGTGTACAAGTACAATTTTTTTCTAATTTATTATCTCAAATATGAATAAGATTGCTAGATGGAATATTATTATAATGTTTAAAGTGCTTGTAATAGTTCATATTTTCTATTTTGAAAAAATCCAGGATTCCTTTAAATTATACCTGCATATCTCTAGAGTGTTGTTAAACATGAGGTTGAAAGAGAGGTGCCTTCAAGAACCTGAAAAGGATGAGTATCCTTGTAATAATGCACTACTCGCAGAGCATGCCTAACAGGGGTTTTCACACTAATTATTCAAAATGTGTTAATAAAATTTGCTTTTCATTTGACTTACAGATTATTCATTTTAAAGACTTTTAAAATTAACACACTAGAGTTGATGATTTTATTTTATTCTAAAAGTCTGCACTTTTTTTAGCTTGATCTAAGTTGCACATTTGTAGCATGATAATAGAACAGTACACACATACCTAATACTAAATGTAGCAGGGAATGTCTTTGGTTAAGTTCCTACCTCCTCTTGAGCCTGACTCAAATTCTGAATCAGCTCTGCTTGCTCCTGGGTTAATTTTTCCAGTTCATCTGACTTCTCTTTAATTTCTTTCCTCATGTCCTCTGATAATGAATCACTGTTGTTCTGTTCCTTCTTCCGCTGAAGTTCAAGCTTAGTAACCAGCCTTTTAAGGCTTCGCATTTCTTCTTCCTTATCTTCATCTTTCTCTGTAAGTTTGATCTGGGCTTCCTGAAGCTGGTTTTTAAGAATTCCCACTTCCATCCTTAGGCTGTTGATGGCACTGGATATTAATTCAGGTATCTGTATGATAAATCTTACATTAGTTCACATGCAATGGATTTCTTTGGTTATGTAGAATTTAATACCAGACAAAAGGAGCTTTGCAGGTGAATAAGAAAGTGAAAATGTACAGGTTCTAGGAGGTATAAATGAACAATACCACTACTTTGGACTTAGAGAATACCCTTCAAGGATGTCAAAGTGCTTTAAAAATGTAAGAAAACTCAGGCACAGAGAGATTAAGTGATTTACTTAAAGTCAAATAGTGAAACTGTGCTAGAAATGGGAAAAAGTCTTCTGATTTCTAAACTCAACTTCAACTTCTAGAGCACGTAGATAGTCTTCTTTTAAAAATAATATACAGATACCATGTAAATAAAATGTTTTATTTTCAACTGTTTAAAAAACTGGCTTAACATAATGAATTTGAAATAAACATAATAAAAATCCCTTTCCTGATTCTCCAAATGTCTCAAGGGACATCTAAACCTTTTGGAAAACTACCATATATACTCATTCATAAGCCAAATTTTTTTAGTAAAAAAGGGAAGCACCAGAGAAGGGGGTCTGCTTATGAACGAGTATAGAGAGGGAGAGGTGGAACACAGCCCCTCCCCCCAACACAGGGAGCAAGGAGAGGCAGCACAGCCAGCAGAGACAGAAGGGAAGAGGCAAGGCCAGAGACTCTCTGCTTCTGGGTTATAAACGAACCGGCTTATGATCGAGTATATACGGTATTTTCAGTTTTTATATGAATTTTGGAAAATTCAGATTTGGATAAATAAAATTCAGATAACTGGTGGTTTAGCCTGGCTAGAAAAACACCTGAAAACAGAAAGGAATAGAAAATTGTATTGAATGAAAAAAATTAACATAGGGAGAACTAATGGACTCAGTACTTGGCTTTGTCCAATAAGCACTAAACTCAGCTGAGGGAGAAACCACTGGGGATAGCTCTATGCCAGCCCAGTATAGTTCAGAGTAGTCTCAGGGCTTTGATTTTACTTTTAATTAAATAAATTGTGTAAGACATATAGTTTGATTAAAAAAAATTCAGCCCATTGTATGACATTGTAAGGAAAATCAACATGTCAAAAAACTGTAGCTAGGAGAAATCTGGGTCTGAGTAAATGCAAAAATATCTGCCCTATAATACCTTTAATTGAAATAGCTATATGCAAAGTGAGTTTGCGCTGTTCCATTTCAAATAATACAAAATGTACTGTATATACTAAAACAGGGAGAAAGTGTAATGACACGCTAGTAACCTATCTAGATAAAGAAACACAATCTAAAGGGATTAGGTCCCCCCACACACTCCTTTTTGTCTTCAAGGTATATTATCTACTACCAATTTCCTTTCAATTGCTCCAAACCTTCATCTGTAGTTCGTCTTGAGCTTTCTGATATTTTGCTATTAATTCTTGGTGCTTTTGTCTTTCAATGTCTAGTTCCATTCTGGCGTCTTCCTTGAGCCTGAAAATCTCTTCTGTGTGTCGTGCTTGGTGTTTAGCTAGAGCAATTTCCATCTAGATAAGAAAACACACTGTTTTTTAAATAAAATATACCAAGTTATCTCACAGCAGTTTCACACTGAGAACGTTCTTAGTGAATATAAGGTTTAACAGACTCAAATGGTGTGAAATTCAAATTCAATTCAGATACGCTTCCAAAGTTTGGATGCTTACCCAATATATATCTGAATGATTGGAAACAGTAGTCTGTAAAACTGGCAGTGATACCAGCTCTTAACTTCCACTGACTTCACAACAATCTGAGGGAATTCAGCTCCCCAAGGGTGACAGAGCATTTTGCAGGATCAGGCCTCCAGATTGGCAAACTAATGAGAAATTCCCACAAAATACTGACACTACTTTTTCTGGCCCTAGACAGAAATCAGAATGATATCAACATGTCCATCCCCTGTAGACAGAGTATCATTTACTTTGCATTAAGTATACATTTGGATTTTTGGGAATATGCATAGCTATATACTGTAGGGGCTCATGTACTATAACAACTACACATTTTTACAAAGTAAATAAGTTAGAAACTACAAAGTCTTCCTTATCTAAATGGCTCATCAAGACTATCAATAACCCAATCCCTAATTTCACACACATTATCCTAAATAATCCCCTTCTCAAAAGTCTGGGAAAACAGATAGGCCTTGCATTATGCTCTTAAGATCAGCAGACTGGGGAAAGTCAATTCCTCAGCTGAAGCCATTTTGCCACCAGCCTCTTCAGATTAAAACCCAAGAAGCCATTAGCTTGAGAACCTCAGCCCATCTCACCTGCCATGGTATCACATAGGGAGAGAAGCACTCTTTCACACAGCTGTAACCCTGGTGTAACAGGTTAAAAACAATTTCTTGAATTACATATGAAAGTGAATCATAAGTGAGTAATGATGTTGCAGCACAGGTCTAATTTGCTCCCTGAAAAAAAGCACCACTGAACAAATGGCTGTCATATTCTGCACTATCTGATATTTCCTAGTGGGTTGGGGATTTGTTGAATAATCCTTCTAACTGTAATGAGATGAAATGAAGTGTGGAGGACGGGCACAGAGGTGGTTGGACCAAACTATTACTTTTCCTTTCTGGGGAAAAAAAAAAAAAAAAAGAATAACTCCTGTGCTAATGCTAGATTATATAATCCTTAGAGGGTTAACAAGGACTATTTTGCCAGCAAGGCTTGCACCTGCAGGTAAACCTCTGCTCATTATATTATTATTTTTTAAAGTTGAAAACCAATACACGTCACAAAAACCCAGTTACTTACCTGTGCAGTAACTGTTCTTCAAAATGTGTTGTGCACATATGCATTTCACTGTAGGTGTATGTCTGCCCAATGAACTCTCAAACAGCAACTTTTGCTAGCAGTGCCAGCAAGAGGTGCATGTACCCCCAACTGTCCTTGTGCACTGAGTCAAAGATATAAAAGGGTCTGGCCGCTGTCTCTCTCTGGCCATGTGAAGGAACAGAATATAGAATCTGAAGTAGCAGGGAAAGTGGGAGAGTCATGGAATGTCTATGTGCACAACATACCTCAAGTACAACAGTTACTGTACCGACAAGTAACCATTTTTTCTCCTTCAAGTGATTGTGCACATATACATTCTACTGTGAGGTGACTCATCAGCAGTTTCCGGACAGGGGGTGGGACTTCACATTATTTGAAGAGCGACTAACACTGACTGGCCGAAGTTGACCTCATCTTAGGAAGTCTGAGTAATAGAGTAGCGTCTGGAGAAGGTTTGTACGCACAACCATGTTACTGCTTTGCAAATGTCCACTACAGGGGTTTTGCTCAAAAAGGCCGAAGAAGTAGAATGAGCCCTAAAGGATTGGGCTGTTATCCTGGGTGGAGGATATACCTTTGCCAGCTTAAGTGTAGCAAAGCTCGATAGTCAGAAATCCAACAGGAAATACACTGGTCTGTAACAGGTTGTCCTTTAATCCTCTCAGCACAGGATACAAAGAGTTTGGGAGAGGATCTGAAAGACTTTGTGCAGTACAAGTAAAGTGCCACAGCCCTTTGGACATCCAATTTATGAAGCTTTTCTTCAGCCTTGGAAGAATGAGGCTTTGCAAAGATCATTGGAAGATGAATAGTCTGGTTGAGGTGCAATGATGAAAGCACTTTAGGCATAAACTTAGCATGCAGACTAAGAGAGACCTTGTCTTTGTGGAATATGTGAAAGGAGAATCAGCTAAAATACACCTCTACCCCGATAATAACGCGACCCGATATAACACGAATTCGGATATAACGCGGTAAAGCAGCGCTCCAGGGGGGCAGGGCTGCGCACTCTGGCAGATCAAAGCAAGTTTGATGTAACACGGTTTCACCTATAACGCAGTAAGATTTTTTGGCTCCTGAGGACAGCGTTATATCGGGATAGAGGTGTAGCTCTGACATCCTCCTTGCAGAGGTAACTGCTATCAGAAACACTATTTCATTGATAACAGTGGAAAAAATGTTGTTGCCAAAGGTTCAAAGGGAATTCCATCAACCAAGACAATACTACATTCAGGTCCCATAAAAATGCTGGCTCAGATACAGGAAAGTACAAGGGAATTCGCTCCTTTAAAAATCTGGATACCAAGGGCGTGAAAAGATAGAATACCCATTCACTGGTGGGTCTACTGCAGAGATGGATGCTAGATGGACTCTCAGAATGGACAGAGAGACCAGAGGATTTCAGCTGTAACAGACGGTATAGTATATATCTAGTCTCTGTGCTGTTTGGTGATAATTGGGGAGATTCCACCCAGACTGAAAACCTTTTCCATTTTGCTGCATGTGTGGCTCTGATAGAATCCTTTCTGCTGCTCACCAAAATAGCCTAGACATCTCAGGAACAAACTCTCTCCTCATTGTTCAACCAGAGATCATCAATGCTGTGAGGTGCAGAGATTGTAGTTTGGGGTGCACTGACTTGCCTTATGTAACTGTGCCTTTTTGGGTCACAACTGAGAATGCCAAATTCAGGACAAACTGCTAAGAAACAGGGCAAACTCAGAGAGCCCAATTGACATCAAGTTAATGTAAATATTAATGTTTTTCATAGTGTCGAATCTTGGCATTTAGCCATGAAAGCAATACGGTAGCGTGCCTCAGTTTCCCTTCTTATACAACATATTAGGTCTGCAATGTCTTTTCTCCTGTGTAAAGTTTCAAGACTAGTTACAGGCACTAACTGTGAAATATCAAGTATCACGGGGTAGCGATGTTAGTCTGTATCCACAAAAACAATGAGAGCTTATGCCCAAATATACCTGTTAGTCTTTAAGGTGCCACTGGACTCCTTGTTATTTTTGTGAAATATTAGTATCACAAGGCCTTTTAACATAAAGAGTGTTCTTATGTATCACTCTTAACATGTCCAGGGGTTTTTCCAAAAGATTAGGCACATTGTACATTTTTACAGTTCTTGGTACACCTCTACCCAGATGTAACATGACCCAATATAACACAAATTCGGATATAACGCGGTAAAGCAGCTCTTGGGGGGGGCGGGGCTGTGCACTCTGGCAGATCAAAGCAAGTTCGATATAACGCGGTTTCACCTATAATGTGGTAAGATTTTTGGCTCCCGAGGACAGCGTTATATCGGGGTAGAGGTGTATTAGCAATACATTAGTCACAATAATTAACATTAGCTTAATATTAACAAACTCATTACAAGTGTACATTTACAATCAGTTTTGTCATGCCATGCCTTCTGCTCAATACCACTGGAGCTTTAGCATTTTAGGGTTAACCTCTGGCTTTTATTTGTAAAGTTTAGTTTTTCCCCTTCCTCCCTGTTCTGGAGGGTCAAAATCTGAGCTCTTTTAGGTAACAGAACCCATTGGTTGGCCGGGTGTGTCCTCTTTGCTCAGGGCTATGGGCAAGTCTTTCTCCCCCCAATCAGTCAGGTAATTTGGATCAAACACAGACACTAGCCTGTTTACCAGTTTTCAGATTCTTAATCAATTAGAAGGCTGGACTCTGTCTTAAAGAGATTTTCACTAGCATGTTAGACTTAAGGTTCTTTTGTCCTTCCATTACCAACCTCTGCGTCCACATGGAATCATATGTTGAGTCCACTAAGAGACTACAAGACATATCCAAAGTGTCTAGAGATGAGAGTTTGCCTGCCATCCTCTGTATTCTCATAGGCATGGGAACTAAGGGTGTGGGGGGTGCTGCAGCACCCCCAATTTTTGTGCGGGGTCCCGTCCGCCACCCCGGGCCAGGGTCCCGGCCCTGCTGGCCTGGTGTCTGGGAAAGGTGGACTACAGAAAGGGAGGGAGGTGAACTGGATGACATATCCCTTCTTTACGGTGTTGAGCACTGACTTGTCCAAAGTATCTCTATCCATGCACCGTAAAAAGAGAGGGAGGTGAGATACGGTTAGTGTAGTCCTCAACTCAAATGTCAAAATGACTGCTTCAAAACCGACAAGATCTGGTGAAAAGGGCCTACTATAAATTATGCTGATTGGCGATGTCTGAGAGGCTTAGATCTCCTAGATACACCCTGAGGTCTCAGCTCATAGAACAATCTGTATTGAGTTTGAGGCTTGAACTGTTGTCTGTCCTCCTGTGGTCAGGTTCAGAAGAGCAACGCATAGTCTTTTCCAGGAGTTGCATCTTAAGGTGAAGATCCCTCTGTTTCTTCATCCTTGTTGGGAAAAAGGTACAAGTAGCACATATGTCCCTCACCTAAGCAAATTAGACAGCTTTAATACCTATCACTAACAGGGATCAGGACCCTGTACATAGCATATTGCTTGAACCCTGAGAATTTTTGCATAGTTCTCTGTTCTGGGATTTTTCTAACTACCTAGCCTAGCTAAATATATTATACGAACACTAAACCCAACTACAATATACAAATAAGATAAAAATCTCTTCTCTAAAGGTTGGCTACTCAAAGCTGAAGAGCAATGGGTAGCTACAACTCTCGTTATGGGTGAACTGAGAGGGAAGCGGATGCCATGCCCCTTTATACTCTTGGCTCAATGCATGAGGACAGTGGGGGCACATGCTCTGCCAGCTGGTACTAGAGTGCACTGTGCACACATACTCCTACACTGGAACATATGTATACAATCATTTGGAGGAAAATGAGGCTTTTACTGTATTACCAATATGCCACGCACTGAACATTAAAAATACAGAATACTTATGTTTTCTTTCTTACACATACATTTTATTATTCAGCCTGTCCCACTCAGCTTTGCCAATGAATAATAATTTACCATAGAAACACACACACATATACATATACATATCTATCTCTTGTGTGTGCAAGCTCAGAACTTTCTGGACAGTAGTGTCCATTGAGGCTGCATGAGCACCCCTATGTATGTCCTTAAGTGTCTCCACTTTCACTAAATCAAGAATCTTTTGCAAGTCTCTGAAATATTGGGAATGAGGATGGGTTAAGAATGCGAACCTATGCAGGTAATCATCCCAAAGAACCGCAGTTACTATGGTATGGAGTCATCATTTCTTCTCTGGACATTGCTTGCATGGGTCCCCACTGAAGATAATTAACAAGCAGTCTCGTTTTCCCCACTCTTCAGATCACCTTTAAATTATAATCATAAATAATCAGAGATACAACACCCCATTGAAATGAAGGAGGCAGCTTACATCTCTCTCAGAGCTGTTGATTCATTCTGTCTGCAGATGTAAGAGGAGACCCTTGCACTGGTGGTCTGCATTCAGAATAACTTCACAGCCAAAGCACCTCAATCCAAAATTAGGCACCTAAACAAGTGGCCTGATTTACAGAGGTGCTGAGCAGCCACACCTCTCAGTTATTCCATAGGAGGTCCAGCTGTGGCAGAACTTCTTAGAATCAGGCCACTTATTTAGCTGCTTAAGTTTGAAAATTTGTTCATAATTTCTTTAAATGTAAGTTTGGATTCTGAAGGATGATTTGGATATACCCAAATCTGTGACAAATACCCTAAATCTGTGCACTAGCATGGTCTTTCTGCACAGCATAGTTCTAATGGACCGTCTTGCAATTTGTTAAATGATTATAAATATTATATTAAACATACACAGTAGTATGTTAACTTATTAATCTTAAAAAATTGCATAACTTATCAGCTTTCCAGACTGACTTTGCTATAATTATCTAATTTCAGGAGCTAAATATCTATCAAAAACCACTAAACACTTTTTTGGGGAAGATGATGTATATGGTCCTCTTTTCTAACAAAAAAACTCAATCAATGTTTTAATCTTTTTTAACCACATTGTTAAAAATTCTGTTATTGACCACGAAACTCATATCCAGAGCTAGGCTGGAGTCAGTATATATATATATATATATATATAACCCCGAAAATGGAATTTTATATTATTATAAAGTCATGAGACAGCTTTAAATGTGGCACTACAGATGTATCAAAAACTATCTTCTAGTTTATTAAATCTTAGAAATAAGAGTTTTAGGATTCAATGTATAGAAAATCACAACTATTAATTATAGCAGGTTTATCCTAGAATCAAGCCTGCTGTAGAAGTTTACTTGATTAGATATTGAAATGACAATTGACAGTATTATACTCTTAGAAATAATTTTGATGATTAAAAATGAATCTTAATTTACATTTTTCACATCTAAGGAACAGTTGAAATTAACTAATATCCATAATAATGAGTAAACTGGCAATTGTTTTTCAAAGTTCTTGTTCTAGTTGCATAACAACTACTGAGTCTCTAATTATTTGTGTACTCAAAAGCAATTAAATACCAAATAATTTAAACAACAAATTTTTGAAAGTTTTTTTTTTATTTAAGTTTCTGAAGTTTGTTCAAACATGTGGATTTAAAGGATTTTTTTTTTTTTAAAAAAGAACACTTTATGCCTATACAATGGCACAATGACGCTAGAAAAAGATGACAATGTCACATTAGTTATTCTTTCGTCTGATGAGAGCATTTTAAGAGCACTTGACGTTCACCATATATTAATGGCTATGTTAGAAAAGATATAATTGCTCTCTTATTTGTACTAGTCTTTTATCTAGTTTTTATGTCAAGCTGCAAACAGATTCTGATTATGCAAACTGTGTGACCTCATACTAAAATTATATCCTGTACTAGTGAAGTTAAGACATTTTAAGAGAGACATAACAGATTATTAATAGCCCAAAAACTTTGTTGAGACTAAACAGAGTTCACAAATACAGCTCACATATTGAACCAAAAAACGAATTGTAGTTACAAAAAGGTTTAAGGCTTGAGTCAGAAAATTCCAAGTTATTGTTCAACATTGTCCCTCCTTCTCACTTGATCTCTTAATTCATTGTGACAATTCTTTGCCTGGAATACCTTTCTGTGTGTGTGTAAAGGTGTGCTGGTCAGAAAATGGACTGGATATTTACAGGGGCTTAAGATAGTTAGGAATCCAAATCCCATTGAAATTCAGTTCTCTTCACCCCTTTGAAAATTCCAGTCATGGTCTCCAGTTCTCCATTGCCTCATGATCTGGGTCAGGGTTACAAAAGGTTATATGCTAGCACCAGGGCATGGTACAATATCCACTGACTCCAGAGACTATTGCGAGAGAAGGGATGGTGAAGTAAGATTAGGGCAAGCATGTGAAGAGTATTACAGTTTGTGAATTAGACTGCAATGCTGGTCTGACTCTGCATGGGTAGCTTAGTATATTATAACACATACAGATCTTCTGCATGGGGAGAAGATAAAATCTAATTGACTGAACATGATATTTTTGAATGATATAAAGAACACTTACAAATACCCTTTTGTAAATGTTGTACTTGATTGAGGTATGTGTATATTTTAAAAAATCAGCTGGAAATACTCCCCCCAGTCTGGATCTATATACCAAGTACATATTTATTTAAAAAGGACTGAAAAATCTTGTCCAAGGATTATAATAAATACTGATGAACGGAAATGAAACTAGCACTAGTGCAAACATTTAAAATAAGTACATGAAATGAAGGCATTTTGTTGGTAAAAATTCCTGTGAACTTTTGTAGTTACAACTTCAAGTTGTGCGCTAAATTGGTTGTGTTTCATACCATGATATTTTTTCAAGATTACCTAAACAGTTTAGCCTACCCCATGTGTTCAAGAGGATAAGCAAAGGCTAATTTATACTTTTTCCTCACAGCTGTCAGAGGCGGAGAAAAGAAAATACACTCCCAAAAGGTACTATGGAAGTCTTCCTTCCCAGTAAGACAACATTAAGTAAGAAGGCAAGAATCCTGCAGAGGTGAGTACTGTCTCAAAGAACCTGTTGGAGTATTGATGGGTATAGAGGGCCATGATGCGGACTTATGGATGCTTATCTGAACCAAACTTTAAAACTTCTGAAGTTTCCCCACACCTAGTTTTTAATGCATTTTTCCAGTGTTGAGGCTGCCTTAATATGTATTTTATATGCTGTTTTGCAATGAGGAAGCTGTTTTATTGAGTGTTTTATATATATGTAGGGAGGCTGATTTATTGCATGCCCTACAGGTAGTCTCACTATGCTGGGATATGCATGTTTGTTTATGTATTTTAACTGCTTTTTTAGTCTTTCAAGCAGGCCACGAGGAAAGTATTATTTCAATTGGGATCTCACATTTGAATGCGGGTAAACTTGGAAAATGTGAAAGTTGTATTTGGCTGATACCTATATAACATTCACCTAGCCATGTGTAGGTAGAAGCAGACTATTTTCCCCCTTTCTTTTTCATTTCTATTTCTTTAGTTTTATATACTCCACATACAGTATGGTCTGTAACTGAACTATGATTTATTCTCTGAATTGTCAGCGGTACCCACCTTATCTGCTGCTGCTCCTGTCTGATATTATTTTATTAAGGTTTCAATTCCTATTCTTAAGTCCCATGGCTCTCTTTGTGGGGAACACAAGTAGTGTCAGTAATGCTAGGACTATACATAAACTCTGGGAAGGGATCCAGCTTGTGGATTGTGTTAGAAGAGGTCCTTAATTATTTCCCCATCCTGCTGTAGTCCATACATCACATGAACCTACTGGCTATTTGCATAGGCAGTTCTCTTCTCTTGGTGCAGCACAGGTTTGGGGAGCATAAGTAGAGTTGAATACACCTCTTTGTGTGTGCCCTTGAGTTACTTTCACAATGACATAGCTCATATACATGTCCCAGAACCATGACTAATCTCTTTCCCACAGAGAGAGAGAGAGAGAGAGAGAGTGTGTGTGTGTGTGTGTGGGGGGGGGGCATACTTCAGAAAGCCTGTTCCTCTGCCAAGACAATTTATCCCCAGACTTACCCAGAGCAATCAGTTCTACCTGCCCCATTCTGCTAACTATCCTTTTCCTCATATGCAATCTTCACTTCACTTTTCTCCTTAACTCTATCAAAAAGTGTGTGTGTGTGTGTTTAACAAGATTCTTATTCTGCCTCACACCTTCTCTTTCCCTCACAAAAGAGAAGTGTCAAAGCTGGTCACTATCCTACTAACACTCAAAAATAAGAAAAAAGAAATATGTGAAACTGGCTTTTCACACTTCTGTATAATTCAATGAATAGAATAACCAATGCCATGCCATTTCATGGAAAAGTTCAACTGCAGGAGGCTGAAATCACTTGAAATGTAAGAGAGACAGTTCTTACAGTAAATGTCACCAAAAGAAGTCCTTACTTTCACACATCTCTACTCTGCAGGGGCAGCAAGTATAAAATAACAGCAGCATCAGCAGCGGATGACTATTTGGCAGAGATGGCAAAGGACACTTTTAAAGACGCAGACACCAATAGAAACAGAAATAGAATCAGTAATAGAACCTTCTTCTGGACTCCTGTGTTAAGGAATTATTCTTAGCTCTGTGCCCATCACTTCAGGATTTCCCTCTCTTATTTCCTTTAAGGTAAACCTTTAAACTGAAAATAAGTGTCACTATTGCCAGCCCTGACTCTATAGATGACATAACTAGTTTTGGGGTCCATTTTTCTCTCCATGCATGTGCATAACTTGCAATTATATATTAATGGGAGTTATGGACACATATTAAGAGGACAATAAACTCTATACTTCAAAAACAGAATTCAGAAAGGGAATATAAGGTTTCAACAGTCATCATCACTTCATTGTTCTATTGCCCCAAGCAATGAGCATGATGTTAAACTATCTGGTACTCATTTTCAATTGTATGGTAAGAATTCAGTTGAATGTGTTTGGTTTTTTTGGCATCTCTACTTATTTGCTGTGAATAAATACATAAAAAGGTGCAACAATCTGGTTTTGTCAAGCTCCAGAATTAACATATCATATATCACAATATGCTAAATAAAACAGTCCATTTGGTTAGTTGTTATTGGGCTTACAGTTATGCATGGATGGGTTGATAGGCAAAAACTTTTGTTTGTCTGGATATTATTTCTTTTTATAGTTTTCTTTGGACTATTAAAATATATTGGTATTGGATGCAGCTATACCCAGGTGTAGGGAAGGGCATTTTCTCTCCACTTTGCCAACAATGGTCAACCTCATTTACCAATGAAATGCTGCAAAATTAACATTATGATCATAGCAAAATCTTTTGCATTCAGCCTTTAATCTCTGTCTAGGGATTACCCACTTAAAAACTTTGTATAAAGAATACTATAGACATGCTTGGACTGGCGAAGTTAAATCTGGCTCTGTACACAGTTTCTTGACAAGTGACTAGGACTAAAGAAAACAATAAAAACAGTACCAACTAGAAATACAATATCACCTTTTCCCTCCAGTTATCTTCATTCAGAAGCTTCTGTCTTAATGCTTCCTGCAGCTGCTCTGTTTTGTTCTGATGAGAAATCTGCATCAACTCCCTAGAAACCACAAAAACCTGTAACTCAAAGGTATTCTGCCTGGATGAATTTTCTTGCTGTTAAACCCTTTGCAGCAGGGACCATCTTTTACTCTGTGTTTTTTGGTACATAATACAACAGGGCCCTTCAATCCTGACTGGGGCCTCCAGGCATTATAGTAATAATTACTTATATAATACTGTTGTAGCTCTGTCATCTACTTTTTTTTAAACACACAATACTATATCTGCGTACAGTTCCATATATCCGCATATAAAGTGCAAATATTTTAATATTTTCTCAAGTTGATTCTCACATAACTTTATGTGACTGTAACAGATATAATAATAAAAACAAAGGCAGTTACAGTTAGTTGAACTCAAAACATTACTGCAATAATTACAATACTACAACAAGTTTTGAATCAGCATCACTGAGTAGTGCTGAGTAAATTCATAACTAACTTAGCTAATATTTAACTAAAAGGAAAAATATTCTTAAATGATGCCAGTAACTAATGTGTAATACAGTTGGTAAAAAATGGTTACTAACCTTTCCGTAACTGTTGTTCTTCGAGATGTGTTATGTCCATTCCCACATTAGGTGTGCGCACGATAGGTGGAGGGCCTTGAGGCTCGGGTGGAGCTGTGATCTTGCGAGATCAGGTCCAGGAGGGGAGAGAATGGCAACAGGGCCACTACTGACACGTCCAACAACATGCAGAACCAGTGCTGACGCCGCCATGCGGGGACTATAAGAATAACCCTTGCTTTGTCCTGCTTGACTTTCAGCAGGACCTTGTGCACAAGAAGAATGGGGGGGAAACACACAGAACAAGTGCTTTGTCCATGGGAGTAGGAAGACATCTGTGAGCAAGCCTGGGCTGCGACCATGTAGCGAGCAAAACTGCTGACATTTCCTGTTCTGTGTGGTTGCAAACAGCTCTACAAGGGTAAACCCCCACCTCTGGAAGATGGACTTGGCTACATTGGGGCGAAGGGACCAGTTGTGATAAGAAGAGAAAGATCTGCCGAGGTTATCTGCCAGAGTGTTCTGGGCTCCCGAAAGGTGAGCAGCTTTGAGGTGGATGAAATGCTCAGCACAGAAATTCCACAAGAGAATGGCTTCTTGACACAAGATGGATAAGTGCACTCCTCCCTGCCTGTTGATACAAAACAAGGCTGCTGTGTTGTCCGTAAGTACTCACACAACCTTTCCTGCAATCTGGGGTAGAAACACCTGGTATACTAGGCAGACAGTTCTGAGCTCTCTGACTTTTATATGCAAGGAGAGCTCCTTCTGGGACCATAGGCCTTGAGTCTTGAGGTGTTCCAGGTGAGCCCCCCAACCTAGATCAGATGCATCTGAGATTAGGGCTACTGATGGCTGCGAAATGACAAAGGGAATACCTCCACCAGTCAAGAGAGGCACGGATTGGGGCAGGAATTGTAAGCACTGAGACCAAATGCTGATGGCTCCGCAAGTACACCGAGGCCAGCCAAGCTTGAAGGGGTCTGAGACACAGTCTTGCAAGCTGCACCATGTAAGTGTATGCGGCCATGTGACTAAAAGTTAGATGCAGAAATGGGCTGTCATGACAAGGTGGGCCTTGACCTGCAATATCAGCATCAATATTATCAGGAAGCAAGCCTCTGGAAGGAATTGGTGGCCCAGGTAAAACTAAGCACTGCACCAATAAACTCTATCCTCTGAATGAGTATGAGAGTTGACTTCCGCTTGTTTATCAATCGGCTCAGGACTCAGGAGGTAGCTTGGACTAGAACGATGCTGGCTCTTACCTGGGCCTCGGACCGGCCCTTAATCAGCCAGTCATCGAGGTAAGAATAGACTTGTATACCTCACCTTTTGCCACCATCACCATGCATTTTGTGAAACCTTGAGGGGCTGCTGTCAGGCCAAAAGGGAGGACAGTGAATTGGTAGTGGGTCTGGTTCATGATGAACCTTAGGAACCATCTATGGCCCTGGAAAATGGAGATGTGGAAATAGGCATCTTTCAAGTCGAGTGTGGCATACCAGTCCCCTAGATCCAGGGAGGGGGATAATGGAGGTGAGGGAGACCATGCAGAACTTCAGTTTCTTGAGATAACTGTTGAGGCAACGCAGGTCGAGGATGGGTCGGAGACCCCCTCTGGCCTTCAGGATTACGAAATAACAGGAGTAAAATCCTTTCCCTCTCAAGTTCTAAGCCACCTCCTTCATAGCCCTTACCCAAAGAAGGGTTTGCACCTCCTAGACTAGAAGATGCTCATGAGAAGGGTTCCTGAAGAGGGATGGGGATGGGAGGTGGGATGGCAGGTGGAAGAAAACTGAAGGGTATAACCGCTCTCCGCCATACTGAACACCCAATGGTCTGAGGTAATGAGAGACCATGCTGGGCTGAAGTAGGAGAGTCAGTCTGAAAAAAAAAATGGGGGCAGGATCCTGTACAGGAACGGAAATAATGCCCATGAGTGTCCCTTCAAAAGTTCTGCTTGAGGCCTCCTGGACATCCCTGCAGGCCCAGTAGTGGGACCGAGGTGAAAGAGGGTAGTTGCCTGAGCTTACAACCCCGGCTTTGTTTCTTAAATGGATCTTGATGTGGTGGAAGAACCAAGAAGCAGACCAGTTGCTGAGGTCTGAAGTTCTTCCTTGAAAGTTTAGGGGCAAAGAGGCTGTAGCGGGGCAGAAACTCCGCTCTTGTGAAAGGGTTAAAAGCCAGTCCTTGGAGAGGGCTGGGGCTGAGAGCTAGGAAGAAAAGGCTGATTTGGGAAGTAGCCACAGCTGGGGCCACGCCCCAATCAGCCACTTCTGGTCCTTTTAAAGGGCTGTGATAGCCAGGAGCTCAAAGAGAGTCTCTCTCTAGCTGTGGAGAGAGATGGGCCTGGCTGCCTGGGAGCTGAGTAGGGTACCTAGAGTGGAGCAGGTCCAAACCCCCCTTTCCAGTGATGAGTGGTTTATGGAATGCAGTCCGCCCCAGTGACTGGGGGCTAGATGGTGACTGGCAGTAGCCACTGAGGTGAGGTGGGGATAGAGGGTTGGGGGCTCCCCGGCGTAGGGAGACCCAAAGTGTGGGGACACTGCCAGGAGGCAGCACCCCAAAATAAAGGGGCACTAGGGTCTGGGAGGGACACGGGGGTCTGCAGCAGGCGAAACACTGGCTTAAGAGGGCACTCCAAAGGCTGGAAAAGCTAATTCCCGGGACAACCAGCAGGAGCCGCTGCGCCGGTGAGTTGTCACATCGCTACAGAGGCCTAGGAACTTGAGGGTGGCCCTAGAATCCTTCAGCCATGGAATTTTGCATCTGTCTGTTCCAAGAAAAGGTAAGTCCCTCAAACGGAAGATCCTGAATAGTCTTCTAAAACTCAGGTGTTAGGCCTGAGGGTTGGAGCCAAGAGCACCTTCGCATGATTATTGTCCATGCCATCATTCTAGCAGCTGTGTCAGCTGCTTCCAGGGAAGCCTGGAGGGAGACCTTGGCTATAGTCTCTCCTTCCTCCATCAGAGCAGAGAATTCCTGTCTGGATTCTTGGGCAGTTAGTCCTTGAATTTAGACATGGAGTCCCAGATGTTATAATCGTACCTCCCAAGCATGCTGCTGGTTGGAGATATGGAGCTGTAATCCAACAGGAGAATAAATGTTTCTACCAAACAGGCCCAGCTTCTTTGAGTCCTTCAACTTGGCGGTTGCAACCTTCAATCTTTGCCCGTCTCTTTCGTTGGCTGCTGGGACCAGATGTGTCCGGGGGGGGGGAGGGCGGGGGGGAGAGGATGGGAAAAAAAGTACTCATACCCCTTGGAGGGAACAAAGTACTTTCTCTCTGCTCTTTTTGAAGTGGNTAATCCAACAGGAGAATAAATGTTTCTACCAAACAGGCCCAGCTTCTTTGAGTCCTTCAACTTGGCGGTTGCAACCTTCAATCTTTGCCCGTCTCTTTCGTTGGCTGCTGGGACCAGATGTGTCCGGGGGGGGGGGGGGGGGGGGGGGGAGGAGAGGATGGGAATATAGGTACTCATACCCATTGGAGGGAACAAAGTACTTTCTCTCTGCTCTTTTTGAAGTGGGTGGCAGAGAGGACAGGGTCTGCCATATGGATCTGACTGGAGCCATAACAGCCTCATTGAGGGTATGGCCACTTTTGATGGGCGCTCCACAGCCAAGAGGTCGATCAGGCTGTCGGAGGATTCTTTAAGCATATCCATTTCCAGCACTAGGTTAGAAGCTACCCTTTTCAATAGCTCCTGGTGAGCAGTAAAGTCACCCTGAGGTACCCCAGCCACTCAAACCTGACAACTTCATCTGGGGAGGAGGAAGAGGAAGCATGCACTGGCAGGAGGTCTTCCTCCTCTTCTTCTGCACTGACCACATCATGTAGCCCCAAATCCTGAGTATTGATACCAGAGTCCGAGTTGGGTGCCGGATGGAGCAGCAGAGGGGCCCTTCTCTTGGACGCCACTATGTATGAACGGCTGAAAGGCAGTCCCTGTAGGGGGGAAACCTCAGATTCCAAAAAGGCCATTGGACCTGCATAGGCCACTGCTCACTGGGCCAAGTGCTTAGAGGGGCAACTGCACCAGGATATGATGGAGCATAAGCTGGATTCTGGGACTGGCCCCTTGGCTGGATGCACAACTCCATCTCCAACTCCAATGACAAGTCGGCTTGCGGAGCCCAAGGGGGTGGTACCCCTCACTTCCACCAGCCGGTGGTAAGAATCCAGGAAATGGTGCCAGAGCAGGGAAACATTTGCTGACATCAGCAGGATTGATTTTCCTCTGGTCGGTAACCGAAGGACCTGGTGCTTGATTGGAGCTCAGGGCAACATGCTCCTTTCTGCTCGACATACTCACCGATGCCAGATCTTGCCCCGCCTGAGTCAGTGGTACTGGGAGTGCCATCAGATCCCTGGCTGCTGAGAACGCCTCTGGGGTGGATGCTCCATGATCCCGATGGCTCCACGATGTCCCTCCTGGTGTCGGCAGTTGGTCCTCCACCAGACTCAGAGGCACCTGCGAGCAAGGCAGAGTCGACGGTGCCACTTGTGGGGCAGGGGCGGAGGAGTGACTTGCTGCAGGTCGCACCCCATTGCACTCCCCATGCTTGTCCTTCCTCAGATCTGGGGAATTCTCAGACCGTTGCTTTTTGTGCTTCTTCCTTGGCATCGGTGAAGAGGAATGGTGCTGAGAGACATGCGCCTCCGGAAGAGCACTCCACACTGATGCCGAGGCATTTGGTGCCGAGTCCAACCAGCTTGGCTCTGATGCTGGTCTGAGTGCAACTTCCATTAGGATGGACCTTAGCCTAGCCACACTGTCCTCCTTCGTACAAGGCTAGGAATGTCAGCAGATCTGGCAATGCTCTCGCACTTTAAGCTTCTCCCAGATACTTCAGACTGCCTGTGAGTGACCTGCACTCTACCATGTGCTTGCCAAAGGAGGCACAGGGTTTGAAGCCTGGAGACCGGGGCATGCCCAGCCCCGGGGTGAAGGATTTTCCTCTAAACAATGTGAGGGTCCAACTATTTACCCTACTACTAATGGAAATAAACTGAAGGGAGCAAAATTGGAAAGGAAGGTGGGAATAACAGGAACCACTGATGAATGCCTTGCTGAGGCAAGGGAAGCTGTTTCAGCGATTGTCACAGGTGGTAAGAAGGAACTGAGAAGGTGCGGGGTCAGCCAGGCCCCTTATATCTGCACATGAGCGTGTGGCACCAGATGGCGCTACAGCCGGCCCAACGGATACCACCAACGGAAAAATTTCTGGCAACTGTGCACAAAGCATGCACACACCTAACATGGAATGGACCTGAGCAAGCACTCGAAGAAGAACTGCCAGATTTGTATGCAGAAACTTCTGATCCAGCAGAACCTTTTAAATCCAAACTCCTGGAATCTGAAAACAGGTTATACCTCTCAGTGTACATCAACAGCATGAAAAACTCCCTGTCTTGTTCAAAAGCCTTTTGTCTGAATAAATTCCACCTATTCCATTCCAGTCAGATAAACAGGGTTCTTGTGACCTATTATGTCTTTGGCCCTGGAAGTTTATTACCAGAACAGTTTTAAATGTTATTTCTATTGGGGATGGATAATCCTGTGATTAAAGCATAGGAATAAGCATCAGGAGCTGTGGATTCATATAGATTAAGGCCAAAATGGACCATTATACCAGGTAGTCTGACCTCCTGCATATCTCTAGACAGTGGCTCTCAATCTTTCCAAACTACTGTACCCCTTTCAGGAGTCTGATTTGTCTTGCATACCCCCAAGTTACATCTCACTTAAAAATGACTTGCTTACAAAATCAGAAATAAAAGTACAGAAGTGTCGCAGCACACTATTACTGAACAACTGAATACGTCTCATTTTTACCATAATTATAAATCAATTGGAATAGAAATATTGTACTTCCATTTCAGTGTACAGTATATAGAGCAGTATAAACAAGTCATTGTCTGTATGAAATTTTAGTTTGTACTGACTTCGCTAGTGCTTTTTATGTACCTGTTGTAAAACAAGGCAAATATCTAGATGAGTTGATGTACCCCATAGAAGACCTCTGCGTACTCCCAGGGGTGCGCATACCCCTGGTTGAGAACCACTGTCTTAGGCTATTAAATTTCACGCAGTTACCACTATACTGAGCCTAATAATGTGTGTTTGGCTAAAGCATATTTTCCAGAAAAGCATCCAATTTTGATCTGAAGACATCAAGAGATGGAGAATCCACCACTTTCCTTGGTAGTTTGTTCCAGTGGTTATCACCCTTACTGTGGAAAACTGAATCTGTTTCTAGCGTTGCTCAATTTTTCAAAAGCGGCTTATAATTCTGTGTCTCAATTTTTGGGAGTCCATCTTTAGTCACCTTGGAGCTGATCTTTCAATATGCTGAACACTACTTCTCAAAGACCCTAATTCAAGAAAGCACTTAAGCCCATGTTTAAGTCCTCCCTATTCATGGTTTCACTTTAGAGCAGGGGAGGGCAAACTTTTTGGCCCGAGGGCCACATCGGGGTTGTGCAACTGTTTGGAGGGCCAGGTAGGGAAGGATGTGACGCCCCAAACAGTCTGGCCCCCGCCCCCTATCTGCCCTCTCCCACTTCCCACCCCGACTGCCCCCCTCAGAACTCCCAACCCATCCAACCCCACCCTGCTCTTTCTCCCCTGACTGCCCCCTCCCGGGGACCCCACTCCCTATCCAACCCCCGTGTCCCCTGACTGCCCCAAACCCTATCCACACACCCCACCCCCGACAGCCCCTACGGGACTCCCACCCCCTATCCAACTGCCCTCTGCTCCTCGTCCCCTGACCACCCCCTCCCAGGACCACCCGCCCCTAACTACCCCCCGGGATCCCACCCCCTTATCCAACCCCCCTGCTCCCTGTCCCCTGACTGCCCTCCTGACCCCTATCCACATCCCCACCCCCTGACAGGCCCCCCAAGACTCCCACTCCCAACCCTCCCTGTTCCCCATCCCCTGACCGCCCCCCCAAGAACCTCCGCCCCATCCAACCGACCCCCCACTCCCTTACCAGCAGCAGAAGCTCGCAGCCGTGACAGCCAGAGCCAGCTGCTCTTCCCACGCTGCCCTGCAGGAGCGGCGGGCCAGAATGCGGCCCACGTGGCTGTGGGGGAGGGGAGACAGTGGGGGAGGGGCCAGGGACTAGGCTCCCTGGCCAGGAGCTCAGGGGCCGGGCAGGATTGTACTGCAGGCCAGAGTTTGCCTGCGTCTGTATTAAGCCATTCTATTGGAATACAAACATAGCTTTAATTAAAATACTGTATGGCGTGGTTCTTCCTTTAACTAATGTTATGACTCTTTAGATTTTTGCTATAACAAACTCATGACTTTTCTCATTTTTTGCCATGGCCAAAAGTCAGCATTACTTACAAACAATATATAGAAACGTCCTTATCCCATGACAGAAACAAGACTGATAAAACTGTGCAATGCTTTGATAACATCTTGTTTTTTCAGTTGCTTCTAAACGAAAGATGCTCTTTAATTTAAACTGCAATAAATGTGAATATCAATAACTACTACACATTTTTCGTTTAAAAATGCATTGCGCTATTTTCTGATAGATACTGTAGCATGCTCTTTACATTAGGCACATACTACACATGGTGTTATAATGATTTTACTTTTTGATAAAAGCAAGGAAGTCTGAAGATTTGACTTTTAGGGGACTTTTTATTTCAAGATATCCTCAGAAAGAAAATCTGGGCAAAAATCAAGCTATGCAGAACTATGCAGGGTGAGTCATTTCTGATTACCTTTCTTGTTTCAGCATTACTACTTCTTCCTCTCTCTGTCTAAGAAGAGTTTTAATTGTTTCCAGTTCACACTCTGAGCAACTGGTTCTTCTTTTTAGATCTTCTTCTTGCCTTTCTTTCTCTGCCACTTCTTCCTGTAAACGTTTGCATACTTGTTGGCAAACTAGCAAAGACTCTTCTTTTTCTTTTAGATCTTTAGTAAGTCTAAAGAATAAATAATAATCATAATAATAAAAAAATCACCAAAATATCACAGCTGATGGATTTTTGTTTATAGATAAAAGATATCCTGAGAATTTTTGCTTGTAAAAGAGAATATTACACAAAGACAAAAAATAAGGGAAAAAGAAGGCTGAAGAACATCTTTGTGAAGTTAACTAGAATGATCATTCAAATACAATAAGAAAAAATATAAGTTACAAGTACCAAAAGACCTGTGATTAAAAAAAAAGAGCAATATTAAAATAAATAAAAATAAAAATAATTTGATCTCTCTCATCATTTGTATATAAAATATAAACAATTCTGAAATAAACCTGGATTTAGACATTCCATTTTCATACTCCAGCTTTTGAAGTTCACTTTGACAGATGTCAACTTCCTTTGATTTCATCCTAAAAATGTAACAATTCATAAAGTATACATTAGCCTCAAAAAATCAAAGCCTTTACTCATTAAATGATTTGGACTTAATTTGTTAACTGTTTCACACTTTTTATTTTAGTTGAATACCAGGAAAAGTTTCCCTACAGGGAGATTTATTAAACTGGTGTTGTCATGCTCTCTGTACATCTCTGAATAGATTGATCATATATACTGAACCCACATACACACATATTTTTAATCCTGTCTCAAACAGGCCTAGCAGTGAAGCATACATGTAACTTTAAGCGCATGAGTAGTCCTGCTAAATCATTGTAAATTTAATGGAATGTATGCTTTGCTGGAATCAGGGACTTAAACCAGAACTAAGGTATGAACCTTTGCAATGCCCTCTATCTATCCCCAATTGGTGGATGGTCCTTAGGAACTCATCCCCAGTTTGAGTAATCCTCAAGTTTAAGATTTCTAATTTAAGATTTGTTGTGATCAGCGCAGTCTTAATGACAGCTGAAGACCGATCGATCCAGGTGAGGTGAATTTAAGATTTGTAAGTGGAGGCCTATGTGAAACAAACTAGTGGTCTCACTCTGGTTCCTAGCTATTAATTATTATTAGTATAGTAGTACTTGGAGGCCCCAACCAAGGTGCAGGCCCCATTGTTCTGGACACTGTACAAATGGAGTAAGAGACTGTCCCTGACCCAAACAGCTTACGATCTAAATAGGCAAGACAGACAAAGGATCGGGGGAAAGGAATATAACACATAATCAGAATGAACAATATAATGGTCTGCAAATGTCATTTTACTTCCACAATACTATTTTTTGTTATTGTTTGTTATTTGTGTGCGTGGGGGGTGAATTTTGTTGAAAGGGGATCAAGTAAACAAAAAGACAAAGAAAGGGGCAAGTGACTTTCACAGGGTCGCTGTCCTTTTAAAGGGAGTTGGGATCAGCTGCCTCCCAGCTAGGGATCAGGTGATTATAAAAGCCTGCAAGTGTCTCAGTTGGGGTAGAGCACTGCAGGAAGCAGGCTGGCTCTGGAAAGAAGCCCCTAGGTCAAAATTCAGGTTGGTTCCTGTACGAGGCCCTAGAGCAATGTATGACTCACAGGCAAATTGCCTGCGAAGTGGAAATCCATTGGAAGTAGACAGGTCTTCTACAGAAGACCCTGGGTTTGGGGGAAGGGATGATTGCTGGGCTGTACTCATTTTATGTGGAAGAAATAAAGCTGAAGTCCTGAGAAAAGGGCCTGAACCAGACTGTGGGCATGGTATCACCCCTTCTTTGGCTGAGGAGACAGGCCAACAGCCACAGAGAAACTAAAGAGAGAGGTTAAGAGTGATCAGGGAAGGAAAGAGAGGGAGACAAAGAGGGGAATGGGGAGAGCAGGTGAATTGAGGTTGAACTGAAGAGATTGTGGCTATTCATTCCAACTCTGTCAATTAACAGAGATTAAAAGAGACACTTGCAGAAAGTAAAAACTGCAGAAAGCTGTATGATTATGATGTATGCCATCAGCGTTCAAAGATCACTGCTGCAGCTCTTAGTCTCTGCTCCTGCTGACTTGAATCTATGGCTACAATTTCTTTCTTCCCTGTACTTACACAAGTAGGGTAGACTGCTTGCAACAAAGGGTCCTTGGAGGTTCTCTCCTGAACAGTCCTGGGTCTGAGAAGGTGGGTGGAAGGAGGGGGAAATGCTAACTGGGTCTCACCTTCCCCTTCCTCCACACGATGGTGTGGCCATATCTGTGCAACTGCTTGTCTCTGCTTTTGACAGCTTGTGGCTCTGGGTTCCTAGTGTATTGATATCAACATCACAGAAATCACTATTCACCACCACAACCGGCAACCAGTATTGACAGTACAACCAGAGAGATGATGGATTGAATGGTCATGGGGACTTTACCATCCTCTCAATTGTAAAAGGGGATCTTTCAGAACAGGGTTTAGGGCAGAAAAGAATTTGGAGGAATGAGTGGAAGTCTGTACTTAAAGGGGACTTCAGTTTCCAGTGCAAGTTGGCAACTTTCAGGAGCACTAAATTAACTTCTAAAATATTCCTGACTTGCTACCTTTTTAGCATATTTCCCTATACTGAACATACATATCAAAGGCTGATGATTGACTGACTTACTTTACAACAGTGTTCAGTACAAGAATAAGGATTAACAAACAAAATCCTTCCACAGAGTGAAGCAAACAAACTGAGCCCTGGAGTGGAAGAGAGAAAAACGTGTCTTTGGAACGGAGAAGTAAACACACAGCCAATTCAATGGAGGAAAGCAAACTCATTCTAAATTATATTCCATACTTCAGTCGGAAAATAAACTTTAAATTTGCTCAGCAAAAGTGCCAAACAAAAAGTGCCAGAAAAAAAAAAAAACCACACAAGAGAGCAAACATATTCCAAACGGAGTCAGACATGAAGACTAGTAAACAAGACCCAAATCATCTTAACATATTATAGGACAAAGTAAATTAAACACATTACGTTTCCTTATTAAAATACACATAGAAGTCGTTTATATAGTACTATTTTTTAATTATCCCAGCTTCCCTAGAAAAGATAGAACAAAAGGGGCACTGGTGCACTGAAATTTTATTAGCAGCTCAATTCACTTGTGGCTTAGGGAACTGAGCACTGCACTAAGAAATGTGACAAACTCCTGATTTCTAATGCTAGCTCTGTAATACTTGTACACCTCTACCCCGATATAACACTGTCCTCAGGAGCCAAAAAAAAAAAAAAAAAATCTTACTGCGTTATAAGTGAAACCGCGTTATATCGAACTTGCTTTGATCCGCCGGAACGCGCAGCCCTGCCCCTCTGGAGTGCAGCTTTACCGCGTAATATCCGAATTCGTGTTATATCGGGTCACGTTATATCAGGGTAGAGGTGTATTAACTTCAGTAGGCCACAACATCTGGGACCTAACTTTGCACTCTACAAAACTGAGATTTTACTATTTACCTCAGAGGGCTGTTGTGAGGAGTCATTAAAGTTCATATAGCCTTCTGGACATGTATAATACTATGGACTTGATGCAGCTCCCATTGAAGTCAGTTGGTGTCTTTTCATTGGCTTCAATGAGGATTAGATTTGATTAGGCCCCATATCTCTAAATATTATTACTATTAAAAGGTTCTCTTAGCAGTGAAGATTGTTGGCATTGAGAATGGCTTAATGTTAAGGCAATTGAAGAGAAAGGCTTTCAGATTACAAGGCTTCCTGATGGGCAACTAACTTAATATCAGAAACAATGTATTTCTCTTCTAGGGTACAAGGCTTCTGTTATTAAGGAACAGAAAAAAAGTCAATAGGACTTTTGTTCATAGAAGTTTAGTCACCCATATTATACAGTATATCGCAGATTAAAGCTATCATAGCCTTGGTCAACAGTAAAATCACCAAGCTCAACAGTTCATCAGAACTTAAAAGTTTTCGGTTGCTTTCATAATATCGAGGCCCTCACTAAATATAAGGAATATGCTTATCTAAAAAAGAATCAATCTTGGTTTTATTAATATTTCATATGTATAATTCTGATTAAAGAAGTCTTAAAACTACCAACAAGCTACACCAATATATATATGCATGGATGGGAAAAATAGGTACCACTCAAAGTAAACTCAAAACTCAATGGACAAAAGATTAACAACTGAATGGCTGTAGCTATGGATAAAAACCTTATAGGAGAGATTACAATCAGAGAATCAGAGTCAGACAAGTTCAGTGTCTTCATAAAAGAAATAAAAAACGGTTACTCACCTTCTCGTAACTGTTGTTCTTCGAGATGTGTTGTTCATGTCCATTCCAAGCAGGTGTGTGCGCGCTGCGTGCACGCCAGCCGGAAGATTTCACTATAGCAGCATCCGTAGGGTCGGCTTCGGCACCCCCTGGAGTGGCGCCTTCATGACACTGTATATAGGGGCCAGCTGACCCTCCACCCCCTCAGTTCCTTCTTGCCGATACTCCGACAGAGGGGTAGGAGGGTGGGTATTAGAATGGACATGAACAACACATCTCGAAGAACAACAGTTACGAGAAGGTGAGTAACCATTTTTTCTTCTTTGAGTGATTGTTCATGTCCATTCCAAGCAGGTGACTCAGAAGCCCGAATCTAGGTGGTGGGGTCGGAGGTTACTGCAGACTGGAGGACTGCGCGGCCAAAGGCAGCATCATTTCTGGCCTGGTGTGTGATGGCGTAGTGCGCAGTAAAGGTGTGGATTGAGGACCGGGTGGCTGCTCTACAAATTTCCTGCGTCGGGACCTGGGCCAGGAATGCAGCGGAAGAGGCCTGCGCTCTTGTGGAGTGGGCCGTGATAGGCGGGGCTGGTATATTGGCCCGACTGTAGCACTCCCGGATGCAGGTTCTGATCCAAGCCGAAATTCGCTGTGACGTCACCGAGAGCCCTTTTATCTTGTTGGCCACAGCAACGAAAAGTTGGGTTGACTTCCTGAAGGACCTCGTCCTTTCAATATAGAAAGCGAGAGCCCTGCGAACGACGAGGGAATGCAACCTACGCTCCCTTGTAGAGGAGTGTGGTTTCGGATAAAAGACCAGGAGAAAAATGTCTTGACCCAAATGCGGCCCGAGTTGGACCTTGTCCTTGGGGAAGACGGTGTACGAGGGTTCAGATGTTAGAGCTCTGAGTTCGGACACCATCCAGGATAATGTGATAGCCACCAAGAACGTGACCTTATATGAAAGATACAACAGCGAGCACGAAGCCAGCGGCTCGAAGGGGGGCCCTGTGAGGACGGACAGGACCAAATTGAGGTCCCAAGCCGGGACAGGTTGGCGGATGTGTGGGAACAGTCTGTCAAGGCCCTTAAGGAACAGCGTAACGAGTGGGTTCGCAAACACAGAGGTACCCCCCTCTCCCGGGTGGAATGCCGAGATTGCAGCAAGGTGTACTCGAACCGATGAGAGAGTTAGTCCCAGATGTCTCAGATGTAGCAAATAGTCCAATATGAGAGGGACTGGGGCGAGCAAGGGGGCCTGATCCCGTTGTGTGGCCCAGAGGGAGAAGCACTTCCACTTGGCCAAGTACGTGGTCCTTGTAGAGGGCTTCCTGCTGCCCAGAAGGACCTGCCTGACCTGATGAGAGCACTGCAACTCCACCGGGTTTAGCCATGGAGCATCCAGGCCGTAAGGTGGAGCGACTCCAGGTTCGGGTGAAGCAGGTGACCGTGATCCTGTGTGATCAAGTCCGGCAGTAGGGGCAACCTGAGTGGCTCCCGCATAGACATGTGCAGGAGAGATGTGTACCAGTGTTGGTGCGGCCACGCCGGCGCTATCAGGATGAGCCGTGCGTGATCTGTGCGGGCCTTGAGGATTACTCGGTGAATCATGGGAATCGGGGGAAAGGCGTAAAATAGCCCATCTGCCCAAGAAAGGAGGAAGGCGTCTGTTAGGGACCCCGGACTGCGAACCCTGAGGGAGCAGAATTGGTGACACTTCCTGTTCTCGGTGGAGGCAAACAGGTCCACCTGGGGATGACCCCAGAGCCAGAAAATTGAGAGAACTATATCCCAGCGGATAGACCACTCATGACCCTGGAACGAGCGGCTGAGTGTGTCCACGAGCCCGTTTTGCGCCCCCAGGAGGTAGGATGCTGTCAGGTGACGTTCTGTATGCAAAAGTCCCATAATGAGTGGGCTCCCCAGCAAAGGGGAGAGGAGCGAGCACCATCCTGTTTGTTGATATAGAACATCGTTGTAGTATTGTCCGTGAGGACAGAAACGCATCTGCCTGCCAGTTGGGGTTTGAAGGCTATGCATGCGAGGCGCACAGCTCGGAATTCCCTGACATTGATGTGGAGCGAAAGGTCCTCTTGTGACCAAAGGCCTTGGGTTCTGAGATCGCACAGATGAGCACCCAATCCCCGATCTGATGCGTCCGATACCAGGGAGAGGGAAGGTTCGGGGTCGAGGAAAGGAACTCCTGCGCAGACCACCCGTGGATCGAGCCACCATTGAAGGGAGTCCAGCACCGGCCACGGTAACGTCACCACTGACTCTAGGGAGTCCCTGACTGGCCGATAAACCCGTGCCAACCAAGACTGGAGTGGGCGCAGTCTGAGTCTGGCGTGTCTCACCACATAGGTACATGCTGCTATGTGCCCTAGTAATTTGAGGCAGCCTCTTGCTGTGGTGGTGGGGTAACTGGGTCAGATCTAGAGACCCCTATCAATAATTAAAGTATGAAACAGAGGAAATATAGTCCTGCTTTAAATCCATGTCCACACAGGGAATTTTACAAAAATTTCCTACTGATGGGCACCCCAGAAAAAATTCCCTTGGTTGCACATGCAGTGTAGCTGTAGCCATGTGACCTGAAGAAGAGCTCTGTGTGGCTCAAAAGCATGTCTCTCTCACCAACAGAAGTTGGTCCAATAAAAAGATATTACCTCACCCACTTTGTTAGCTAAACCTGTAAGGTTTACACTAGGTCTTCCATTAATAGGATTTTTTTTGGTATAACTCCCTCGTGTAGCCAAGGTGCGATTCTCAACACAGCTTTTCCTAAGCCTCTATAACATATATTACACACACACACACACACACGCGCGCGCCACATCTGTGGAGATGCTATCCATTGGACAAACTGCAGAGTCATGCAATTCATGGATTTGTCATGCAGCTCTGAGAGTCTAACCGCCTCTTTGCCTGTCCATTAATCAACCTTCCCCGATCTTATCTTAACTTTGAAGCTACTCAGAAGTTTGGAAACAACTGCCATAAAAAAACAAACAAACAAACAACCACCACCTGCCAGAGAAATGTGTCCTCCTCCCAGTCATATAGAATGTTTCCCACCTGAGGCCCAGATAAGCAAGATTCAGTCTTGGACCAGTAACATCTTTTCTATATTTAGAAATATTACAGCTGTTAACTCCATTACCTCAATCCCACTCACTGAGAAATGAGAACATTATTTCCTTAGAAAAGGGAAATTTCCAGCTTCCCAAAAGAACCATGGAATCATTTCTTATCCCAAGATAAAATAATTTAAAACTGTCACAGAAAAAGCTATTTTAGGCTATTGTTAGAGGTTTTCATGGAATCCCTCTGAGCAGTGTAAAAGTGGATTTACAGTAACTAAGATACCTAGCTTTGCAAACTGAGGGGTTAAAAAAAATAAAAAGAAATAATACCAATACAAATTCTAAAAAACAACTAAAACATTCCTGAAATAGTTCTCCTACAAAATATGGCATATAGAGAATACATTATGATATGGTATGATAAGAAGTTTGATTTAAATTAGTTTGAGATGATCTGACTGACACCCCTGACCTGATCAAGGCCCACTTAACTCAACAGAAAGACTATAATTGATTTCAATTGCCTTTGCATCAGCCTTCACAGCTTTGCTACTCATGAGTAATGCAGATGTTCCAAATTCATGCCGATAACACTCTTATACCACACCACTATTATGCACTCTCTCTCTCTCTGCAAATATACATATACACATGTATGTATATGTATAATATGTATATATCAGTATTTCTCTATTGGATGGAGAGATAAACGTAGTAACTTTGTTGAGGAGAATGATGAAAAAATATAATAATGTTGCCTAACTCCCACTGAAGTGGTGCTGAGTACTCAACACTTTTGAAAAATCAAGCCACTTATTTAGGTGCCTAAATGCTGAGTCAGGAGCCAAACTTTAGGCACCCACTTTAAAAAAAATCTTGGCCCATATCTTTCACTAGGAAATCAGGATAAAAATGAAATGTTAAAAAAAAAATCACAATTTTAAACATTCTGTTTCAAAACACCGAGAGGAAAAATAGTTTTTTTTGAAAAACCTCTTCAATTTTTCCATGTCTACCAACCTTATGCTTTAAGTGCTCAGACCACTATTAAATAAGGAAAGTCTGAATTTATTTGTGATAAATTTGTGATGATTGAACAAAACATTGTTCAGTAACATTTATTGATCATTACTGAGGGGAATGAGCCACTATGATATTTAACATCAACTCACAATCCTGTTTCAGATAGGAGTTTGTCACATGGCCATGCAATGCAATGGTCAGATCACTGACTGAATGATGCCTACATTTAAAACCTTTAAGTTGCACTCTCACAAAACAATAGTTTGTATTTTCCACACAGTAACTGTTTATAGTTCAATATGTTCATCGTTTTTAAAAAAAGAGCTCTCTACTCCAGGTGTAAAAGGAGATTTGTAATTTACATCTTTTTGAGTCTTCAAATCAAAGCTACAAGAAGGAAAATAAGTTTTGAAGAAACCTCTTTTGAATGGTGAGAGACAGATAACAGACAAGTGACTTTTGTTAGTTTATTGAGGATGAGAATAGTATCCCATCAAATAAGTGGTTGCATTATAAGAATTTTAAAATATGTCATTATTGCTAGAAACATAAATGGAGGGTGAGATTAAATTAATTTTCTTTTTCCCATACCATGAAAAAGGAAGGTTGGAAATTTTATAGACTTATCTTAAAGACCAGTGTGGAGGATAGACAGAAACTTTGCTAGAGGTGGACAAGATTGCTAGGTCTTTACACTGGCCTTTATATTAGACAACGAAACATACACCATTCTGCACCATGTTTCTTCCCCATCTTCTGTACTACATTTTATGTATTTATTTGCTTCGAAAGGATGTCTCAGGTATTCTACTCCTTAAATACATTAGCTCCAATAGTTCTAAAAAAACTGAGACAATGTAAAAGGATATGTGATGGACAACATAGCCCTGATCCAGAAGAGCTGCTGTATTTTCAAGAAGCCTTATTAAGGGCGCAGGAACAAACCATCCCGATGTCCAGAAAGAATGGCAAATATGGCAGACGACCAGCTTGGCTTAACAGTGAAAGCTCTTTGGTGAGCTTAAACTCAAAAAGGAAGCATATAAGAAGTGGAAATTTGGACAGATGACTAGGGAGGAGTATAAAAATATTGCTCGAGCATGCAGGGGTGTAATCAGGAAGGCCAAGACACAATTGGAGTTGCAGCTAGCAAGGGATGTGAAGGGTAACAAGAAGGGTTTCTACAGGCATGTTAGCAACAAGAAGGTGGTCAGGAAAAGTGTGGGACCCTTATTGAACAGGCAACCTAGTGACACAAGATGTGGAAAAAGCTTCAGTACTCAATGCTTTTTTTGCCTCTGTCTTCACAGACAAGATCAGCTCCCATACTGCTGCACTGGGCAACACAGTATGGGGAGGAAGTGAGCAGCCCTCAGTGGTGAAAGAACAGGTTAAGGACTATTTAGAAAATCTGGACATGCACAAGATCTAATGCATCCAAGGGTGCTGAGGGAGTTGGCTGATGTGATTGTAGAGCCATTGGCCATTATCTTTGAAAATTTGTGGCAATCGGGGGAGATCCCGGAAAAAGGCAAATATAGTGCCCATACTTTAAAAAGAGAAGATAAGAACCCAGGGAACTACAGACCGGTCAGCCTCACTTCAGGCCCCCGAAAAAATCATGGAGCAGGTCCTCAAGGAATCCATTTTGAAGCACTTGGAGGAGAGGAAGGTGATCAGAAACAGTCAACATTGATTCACCAAGGGCAAGTCATGCCTGACCAACTTGATTGCCTTCTATGATGAGATAACTGGCTCTGTGGATATGGGGAAAGCGGTGGATATGATACATCTTGAATTTAGCAAAGCTTTTGATACGGTCTCCCACAGTATTCTTGCCAGCAAGTTAAAGTAGTATGGATTGGATGAATGGACTATAAGGTGGATAGAAAGCTGGCTAGATGTATAAGGTGGATAGAAAGCGGGCTCAACGTGTAGTGATCAATGGCTCAATGTCTAGTTGGCAGCCGGTATCAAGCGGCATGCCCCAGGGGTCAGTCCTGGGGCAGGTTTTGTTAAACATCTTTATTAATGATCTGGATGATGGGATGAATTGCACCCTCAGGAAGTTCGCAGATGACACTAAGCTAGGGGGAGAGGTAGATACACTGGAGGGTACGGATAGTGTCCAGAGTGACCTAGACAAATTGGAGGACTGGGCCAAAAGAAATGTGATGAGGTTCAACAAGGACAAGAATCCCATGCACTGCTACAGACTGGGTACTAACTGGCTAAGCAGCAGTTCTGCAGAAAAGGACCTGGGGATTACAGTGAACGAGAAGCTAGATATGAGTCAGCAGTGCGCCCTTGTTACCAAGAAGGCCAATGGCATATTGGGCTGTATTAGTAGGAGTATTGCCAGCAGATCCATATTCCCCTCTATTCGGCAATGGTGAGGCCATACCTGGAGTTTTGTGTCCAGTTTTGGTCCCCCCACTACAGAAGAGATGTGGACAAATTGGAGAAAGTCCAGCAGAGGACAACGAAAATGATTAGGGAGCTGGGGCGCATGACTTACTAGGAGAGGCTGTGGGAACTGGGGTTATTTGGTCTGCAGAAGAGAAGAGTGTGTGTGTGGGGGGGATTTGATAGCAGGCTTCAACTACCTGAAGAGGGGGGTTCCAAAGAGGATGGAGCTTGGCTGTTCTCGGGGTGGCAGATGACAGAACAAGAAGCAATGGTCTCAAGTTGCAGTGGGGGAGATCTAGGTTGGATATTAGGAAACACTATTTCACTAGGAGGGTGGTGAAGCACTGGAATGGGTTACCTAGGGAGGTGGTGGAATCTCCATCCTTAGAGATTTTTAAGAACTGGCTTGACAAAGCCCTGGCTGGGATGATTTAGTTGATGTTGGTCCTACTTTGAGCAGGGGATTGGACTAGATGACCTCATGAGGTCTCTTCCAACCCTAATATTCTATGATTCTATGATCTGTTCTAGTAAAAGCAAAGAGATACACCAATCCAGCTACATTATACAACATTAAAAAGTGAACATGTGTATTTTTCCAGTTAAGATTTAACAGAGTGCAAATACAGTTAACAGTACAGCTAAATAGTCTGAAATAAAAACACAGCAGCATGGACAGGTAGAGACAGACCCAAGCTCTCACTTAAGCTAGTGGGAATTTTGCCATTGACTTTAAAAAGGGGCAGGATTGGTGCAAAATGTATTTTGGATTATGTTTTGTTTTTAAAATTTCCATTGCTTGCACACATATTTGCACTTCTTACAAACCATGGAAAATATTTTGTTCTATAGAAATAAATTAGTATATTACACTAATAAAAAGAACTATTACCATCTCACATGTTTAAGTCAGAGATGACTAGTAGTATCAACAATCTTTTTTATGGGCTTTCCTGAAATATGAACAAGGTTTCTTTTATGATATGTAGTTAGTTTTCAATTCCTATATTCAGAGATTTTGATCATAACTAGTTAAAAATATTTAGAAAGCTTAGCAATAAAGTATTTTAATGGTAATGCAGGCTCTCAGTATGAAAAACACATTTAATAAATGTAGTTAACTATACAGTGAAAAAACCTTCCAAATGTACCTTTAAAAATCTGAATGTAATATGGGTATAATTTAGCAAAATAACATTTCTTTTTAAATATAAATATGAGATTTAACCATGGTTATTAATTGGTGAAGTAATACCATAACAACCAGAAGCCTTCAAAATTTCCAGCTCTTACACCTACTTAAATTGTTACTCTTCTTGATATTTTTGATTCTGGGCTTACTTATAACATCTATCAATACTGCAAGCTCATTCTTTTCATTTTTGCTACAGTAAATTCTAGACTACACTGAGAACATACATTGCATAGGTTAATGAAAGATAGCAAGTTATTCTTGTGAAATTACTGTCTTGAGCACAAATATTTGTTTCATAAAAATAAGAAATGTATTCAAGAAAAAAAATCTATATCATCCCATTTAGATCATAGAAGGGCGAGTGGTCAGAGGATCATAATCCTTTTCCAGAATACCATTACAGAGGATACATCTGGACTGAGCTGGGTACAGGTTCATATTAGCAAATAATTTTGCATCTGGACCAGAATGGAGATGAGATTGAATGCTTTGAAAAGACCTATTGGCTTCAGACTATTCACATGCTTAAGGTTAAGCACGGGTGAAGAGCAGTTTTGAGTACAAAGTGGCAGCAAAACTAGGCCTTAAATAAATAATAAAATATCTTACATGAGTAGTTTTTTGTAGTGGCCCACTTCAGTTGTTGCTTTCTGAAACTTGAGTCCAATTGTCTCTACTTGATTTGTTAAATCTGAAACAACAAATATATCTGGTTTTATTTCTGTATTTGTATGCTCATCATTTGCATAATATGGTGTGTTATATTTGCCTTATGTAGCTGCTCTTTATAGAAAAACAAAAACAAACAAAAAACCAACAACCAGGTAACTCAGTAAAATTAATTGACTTATCAAAAGTTTCTGTGATAAGTAAATTGATAGTTTCCAATTATAAAAACTTTACTTTAATTATAAACTAGGCTTCCAATAATCCTCAGTAATGAATAATGCAAAGTATCTACCTTCCTCAAGAAAGATCATCATTTTAGGACTTATTTTTGTTGATTTGTCATTGCTGATAAACAACAGAAAATTATATATGCTTGGGTTTTCCTATGAAAAACAAAGTCGATTTATTGGAACAGTTAGATTTGTGCAGCAGTGCCATGTACTCAAATTTAGAAAGACTTATTTTTATTCCTGTTCTATCAAAGACTGAATGAATTAAGAAACTGAATCCAAAATATCAAGAACTTGACTTTACATTAGATTTTTTTTTTATTTCAAAAGGCAATATATTCAATTCAACTGATGTGACTGCAAAAAAGCTTTAAACTAAAGATGTACTGATCAAAATTCTGCTCTTGGTTACACATGCAACTGAGAGCAAAATTTGGCCCAGAAATCAGAAGGATAAGTATGAAATGCACTTTACAACTAGAAGTATCAGAAATTATCCACATTTGTTTTTATTTCACATTTTCTCTCAGCTAAATGTTATCCCCAAAGCCACAACATCGATCAACTTCAGTAGCTCACTAAGGACATGTCTACACTTACCTCCAGAGCGATCAATCCAGCAGGGGTTGATTTATCGCGTGTAGTGAAGACACAATAAATCGACCGCCGAGCGCTTTCCTGTTGACTCCCATACTCCACCAGAGCGAGAGGCGCAGGCGGAGTTGACGGGAGAGTGTCAGCAGTCGACTTACCATAGTGAAGACACCGTAGTAAGTAGATCTAAGTATGTTGACCTCAGCTACATTATTCATGTGGCTGAAGTTTTGTAACTTAGATCGATCCCCCCCCAGTGTAGACCAGGCCTAAGAAATCAGATTTTTCCCTTTTCCCAACAGACAGTCCAACATGTTCCCTCTGAGCCATAAGGTTAATTCTAGCTTCTTCCACTTTAGAAATACCTTAACTAAAATGCAGTAGCAGTACAGATGCTGCTAAGTCTTACTTGTTTCATATAGCTTCTTTATACAAAAAAAAAAAAAAAAAAAATCACAAAATTAGGTGATGGAAGACACCTGTGACCTCACCTAGTCCATCCCCTGTTAGTGCAGGTCTGGTTCCCTGCAGTACATTTTGTTGTCATCGATTTTAAGGCAAGAAGAAACCAGCACATTATCTAATCTGGCCTCCTGTACATCACAGGCTGCCATCCCACCTCCACCACCCACACACTAAACCCAACAATCAAAATCAGACCAAAGTATTACAGTCCACAGGAGACTAGACTATTACGTGCCACAGGCAGAGAATGAGAGGGGCCAAGATGCACCAGTGCCCAAGGCTCCTGCATAGGCAGGAAAGTGATTAAGTGAGATATATCCAGATTATCATGGCAAGTGACTCATTCCCACATATTGCAAAGGAAGGTGAAAAACTCCCAAGGTCAGTACCAATCTGACTTGGGGGGAAATTCCTTCCTGACTCCACATATGGGGATCAGTTAGACCCTGAGCATGTGAGCAAGAACCAGCCAAAAGGCACTTGAGAGAAAGAATGCTCAGTGGCACCTCAGAGCCATGACCCACCAGCCCCAATGTTCCATCTCTGGGTATGGTCATCCCTGAACTGCTGAGGAAGGAGAAAAACAAACCAAAACAGAATATGGGGGGAGCGGGGGAGGGAATGAAACCCGTTCCTGACCCCTTGCTGGTGTCCAGCTGAAACCTGAAGCATTAGCTTTTAAGGCACATACAACATTAACCGGAAGTGAGCCCCAGGGCTGTTGAGCCCCATCTCCTACCATCACAAGCAATACCATCATACAATCGCACTCAAATTTGTTCAGGTCTTTCTTAAAACTAATTATTTGCCCCCACAACTCTTATTGAATGGCTTTCCAGAACCTCACCCCTCTGATGGTTAGAAACAGTCCTCTAATTTCCAGCCTGAATTTGCTCACCACCAGTTTCTATCCATTTGCTCTTGTGCTAACACTGTCCTCTAGCTTAAATAGCTTTTCACCCTCCCTTGTATTTAACCCCTATATATTAATAGACAGCAATCATGTCCCTCTTTTGCTAGGCTAAACAAGCCAAACTCTTACAGTTCATAAGATAAGCCCTCCAGTCCCCTGATCATCCTAGTAGTTTTTCTGTGCATCTGTTCCAGTTTAAATTCATCTTTCTTGAACATGGGTGACCAGAACTGTACACAGTATTCCAAATGAGGTCTTCCCAATGCTTTGTACAATGGCATAAATATTTCTCAATCTCTAGTGGAAATGCTTCACCTAATAAATCCTAGGCATTTGCCTTTTTCATAGCTGCGTCACATTGACTTATATTCATTCCGTGATCAACCCATACACCCAGTGGTTTGCTCAGTCGAGTTTTAAAATCCTAGTTTTTTTAAAATACTGTGCTATTAAAAGATAACACTGAATATTCCTTAGTGGGTAAATCCTATCAGGATCATTTTCTGATAGGAGAACGTGACCCCCTTTTTCTGTCTGGCTAACAGCATGCCCTTATTGACTGAAATATCTACTCATTTTTATTAAGTTGGCTTTCCAATACTAATTGTAACTATTGAAAGCTCAGAGCAGGAACATTTAATACTAGCTTTGTTAGCACATCTTAAGGAATAATACAAAGTATTAGAGAGAGATCTCCTTAAACTATCAGAAATAATAAAAAGCTTCTTTAGGATGAAGTCTTCCCATTGACTTAATTTGGAGCTGGATCAGGCTCAATATAATTAAGGTAGAAGTAACTGTAGAAACATCTTCCCAATAGGTATCTGCCTGCCACCGAATTAGAAATGGACAGTAATAAAAATTCACACCATATAAAATTCCGTTGCCACTGTGCATATGTACCTCTGATAGAATATGTGATGTATGTTGCTGAATTAATTTTGGCAGTGCCTGTAGCCCTTCTCGAGATAGTAAATCTTTTGAAATTGAAACGATTTCTATTCGGATCTTTATAAACCAAAGTTCACAATAATAAAAATGATTAAGAGAAGGTAAGCAAATCTTCAGAAATGTTAACTTCTTTTTAATAAATATGATTCGATGCATATAGACAAATGATCACTACAAGTCATGGATGGAAAAATCTGAACTTCACAGATCCCCTAAGGAGTTAAATCTGTTAACTTTTATTAGCATGCAGTGGCTGCTGATAGCCTTTCTTCCCATTCTCTGCTGTGGACACAGAACCATGGGAAGTGTCCCCAGAAGGCTTTGCGACACACAGAGGGCAGTGCCACACCAATGAGGACACAATAACTCGGACAGGACTTTGCAGGAGGACTGCTCACACCCCAGCTAGGCCAACCCAGGTGCCAATCACCCAGGCTAACTCTGAAGTAAAGACATACCCTTAAGGACAACACTGCAGCAACAGAAAAGCTTTAATTCCCAAAGATAAAAGGAGGCAAAATTTACTTTTAAATTTGAAGTTGTAGCGGGATAATTTAGCTAAGATGTGGTTAATTTAACAAAGATGTATTTCAGCATGGCAAAAATTATGTTAAAAACTGATCTAGTTATCTTAGCAGATGACACAAAAACTGGAAGAGTTCTGGTGGTTTGGGATACAAATCAATGACTGACATTTGTTTATTTTAAAACTATGTTTCTGTCATAACTTCCTCACGGCTGTTTTTAAAATTACCATGACAAAACATGGCTGGGTTACCCAAATTATGTTATCTGTTTTACAAAACTGTACAGTAGGTAATGACTAACACCATAACCTTTGTTTTCCAACGTTCAGTATCCATGACTTTTCTAAGGACAGGAAGTTGCGGCCAAGTAAATCAAGGCTAGATAAGACCACCTGCACTATACAGTTACTTCAATTTCTCCAAGTGGGCATTCCTCAACAATGTGTTGTTCTGTACAGTCCTCCAAAGCTACATTACTCAGCTTTAATTTCCTGTCATTCAGAATGACATTGGATTATGAAGTAAATGGCCTTGAATGCCTACAGAATTAAAAAAAAAGGAAATGTTGGCTTTAAACACCAAGCAGATGTAAGGCGGAACACATGGCAACAATCCAAAATTTACCACAGCAAGTTCTACTCTGATGTGACTGCTTTTTCCATAGAGATTAAGTAAGGATCAAATTATTTTAGATGAGCGAGGCAAAATAAAGAGCCCGTAGCCTCTCTTCATATGGGAACAGCTGCTAATAGGATAGCATTTCATAGTCATTTGAGTTTTGGCAGTCAGTCATTTAAAGATTTCTGTGATTCTGGAAGGTTTCTGGGAATTGTGAAGCTGCATAGCTGTTATGATCTATTCTCTCATGCTAGGAAGTAGGGCTGCAGAACACAGTTTTGGAGTGAAGGGAAAGGAAGGGTATAAAGCTTATTCAGTACCAGTAGCTTGAGAGCTTTTTTTTTTTTTTTTTAACTCAATTTGTTTCAAGATGTTTTTATAATGATTGTACAGCACTAAGAGCACTGGTTAAGAGTGTTCATAAATACATACACCAATGGTGGATTATCCAGTGGGCCAATGGGGCCCATGCCCAGGGGCCAGTCCCTGGCAGAAGCACCAGGCGAGGCAGGGCAGGTGGGAGAAGCCCCAGTGCTCTGCCCCTAGTCCCCGCAGAAGCCCAGGGCAGAGAGGAAGCCCCAGGGCCTGGACCTCAGCTGTGGCCCCAGGACTAGCCCCTGCTATGGCCTCAGGGCTAGAGGAGCTCTCACTCCCTGCTGAGGCCCCAGGGCCATGGTGGGGGGGACAGAGCTTCTCCTGTCTTGAGGCTGCAGTGGGGGTGGGGAAAGGAGCAAATGGTTGCAGGGCCACAGCAGCAAGGCGGAATGGGAGGAAGGGGCAGAACAGGATGGGGCTGTGGGCAGGGCCGCAGGCGGAAGGGACAGAACAGGGGCGGGACCGCAGGTGAAGGGGTGGGGAGGGGCCCTCCACTTGCTCTGGCCAAGGGCCCTAGGAAACCTTAATCCGCCTCTGATTACACAGATTCAATTAAAGGACCAGATCCTGGAAATCCTTTGTGCACAGAGCTCCCATTGGAGCCAACAGAAGCTCTACAGCAGAGGGTTTTGGAGGGTTTACACAACTAAATACAGCTTCACATGAAGTTGAAGGACAAGTTAAATTGCCATAAAACTGAGGAAAATACAAAGGAGGATGGTAAGACAAAAGGTAACTCATGCTGAAAAATTGCTGGGCAAAGGAAAATACTAGATACATAAATGGTGTAATCAAATAAAGTAAAAATTTCATGCAACAATGAAAATAAACATTGCTATAAGCCACAGGCAACTAAAACAATCAATTGGCTTTTCCACTTTGCAATGTGAATTCCAAACATAGCTTGAGATCACATCTTAAACTACTTACAATTCTGGCAGGCTTCAACCTAAAACCATGTCAATATTTTTTTGTTTTATTTATCCATCTTATCTTAGTCACATACCTCACCCAAAGAGATACTAACTTGTCCTAACAACACGTTATATGCCCTCCTTCCTATGTGCCTTCCAGGAGCTAGGAGGATTTTAGACACTTCATTCAAATCATCAAACTGGAAAAAGTGTATTCTTCAAGTGATCCTAAATAAGGCTGCAGAGAATAGTTCATGTTTGGTAATGCTTAGTGTTATTGTTACATGGCTGGAGAGAGAGTCTTTTTAACGCTGTGTTGGTTTTGCTGTTGTTGTTTTTATTTGTTTTGTTTGTTTGGCTACTTGCTTTCTTTTTTCTTTTTTTTTTTGGTGGGAGCTTTATGTAACAAGCTCTTTGATCTACATATAAGTAAAACTTTATTTAGAATATTAAAATGAACACTCCAGCAGTGCTCTCTTCTTTACAGTGAACTCTCCTTGTCAAATATAATAAAAGACTGATAATACAAGGAAGTTCTTTGATGAATACGCAGCTATTTCAATCACAGATTAAGATGCTTTCATTTCAGCAATGTATTCACAAAACTATAATGAAGGGATGGGCAACCTTTGGCACGCGGCCTGTCAGTGAAATCCACTGGTGGGCTGGGCAAGTTTGTTTTCCTGCAACGTCCGCAGGTTCGGCCGATCGCGGCTCCCACTGGCCGCGGTTCACTGTTCCAGGCCAATGGGGGCTGCGGGAAGCGGCGCGGGCCAAGGAATGTGCTGGCCGCTGCTTCCCGCAGCTCCCATTGGCCTGGAACGGCAATCCGTGGCCAGGGGGAGCTGCAATCGGCCGAACCTGTGGACACTGCAGGTAAACAAACCGTCCCGGCCTGTCAGCGGATTTCCCTGACGGGCCGCGTGCCAAAGGTTGCCGATCCCTGCTGTAATGGTAATACTGCCACTTATATAATTAATTTAATTTTAGTCAGCACTCTCTCTCACAGGCTTGATTCACATCTATTTGAAAACAAGTATGCTTTAAGATTAATTTAACATCTTTTGTATTATCTTAGACAAGACTGAGATAATGTTGTTATGCTGGAGTTAGGTGAAACCTTGTTGAACCTCATCGGCATAATTGCGAACTTTCATCCACAACAGTCCTAAGAAGCAGTTAAGCTCTTTTTTAGAGAAAGATAGCTGAAACAATAGGAGCCACCAACCAAAACATAGCTTAGCTCCTGACCAGCCTTGAATGTGACCTATGTGTCAAGGAGGGCTCTGAAGAGACACTTTTTTAAGCTTCTGGGGCATGCAAAAGGGGCAAGGCTCACTGGCTGACCAGGGACTTGAACCCTGGACCCTCAGATTAAAAGTCTGATGCACTAAGATATGTGGGTGGAGTGGTTTCACTAGGGGATGAATGCAGCATCACAGAAGCAGACAGAAAAGGCAGCAGAAAACCAAGACAGCCAGAGAAGCACTTGTAGCATGATCCCCACAGACAGCTAAGAGAGAGCTTGTTGAGTAGAGTGCAGGCTGGAAAAAAAGAGGCTTGGAATATTAAGCAAGGAAACTGCCTCCTATTGTTTCATTCCTACTGTGTTCAGGCGATTGGGACTTTGTACATTCTTTGTAAAAAAAACAGGATTGCATCAAAGAAATACCTGAGCCCATAATCAATTTATCTTCCTAAAGTAAACAACCTGCAAGTCCCTGAATATTGGCCAATCAATTGGGGGCTAAAAGGGTAACAATATTTAAATTTTCTTAGAATTGCAATGCTGGAGCAGATGGGGATATACATCTAAAGACTTGATCGACCCTTCTGAAGAGTATTTATTTAAAAAGATTAGCCAGTGGAGGAGGTGGGAGATAGAAAAGGGATATGTATATGTATGTTATGCAGTCAGACTTACAACAATTTATGCAACTTTGGGTTTTTCAGACCAGAGAAACACACAAAATCCCAAAATATAATGTGCACATCCCTTCAAAAATATTTATATTTTACTTAACTTTTCCTGCACCACATACTTTAAGGTAAATTATATAGAGGATGTGGAGAAAAACACAAGGTCCAGATTCTGAACTGTTATACAAATCCAGAGTAATTCATTAATTTAAGAGAGAAACTCTGTATTTACACTTTAAGTTAGATCCAAATCTGATTTAAAAATTTACTAAATACCTGTTAACAGACATTTTCTTAATCATTACCCAAATCCTAGCTCCACCCCCTTTTCACTAATGGCCAGATTGTGAGCCCATTGGTGATAGTTACACAAGAAATTCCACTGAAGCCAGTGGGACTACTTGCATGAGTAATTGCTCACCCACATGAGTAAGGAGCTCATAATATGGTTGATATTATGATTACTCTTGATAATTAAGACTGACTCGTTTTGTCCAAATTTCTGGTCTCTCAAAATCCAAACCTGAACTCACTGGGAGGTAAGGAAAAGTTGTTTTTACAGAGCCTCTTATCTTCAGTCTTCCTAGCCAATCATGAATAGGCAGGTTGTAATAGGTAGGGAAAGAAAATAGAGCTTCTGCTCTCCCCTTTCTTAGAAGACGTATTTTCTCCACTGTTCAAGCCACAAAAATGAAACATGTTACTGTAAATATACTCTTTCATAGGAACTCCTGCTTTTCTTGAAGATCAAGTGAAGAAGGGATCATCCTTCCATAACCAAATCTCTGTCTAACCCAATATCTCCAAAATACATAGCCCAGGGTGACTAAGAAGGGCTGAGGTTCTTTTTCCATCCTTCTTATTTTTCCCTCTACATTTATAGTGCTGTTGGAAAATGTTGATGAGCCCCTGTTGGACCTCCCCCCCTCTGATAGGCACATTGTGTTCAAATACCAAACACCCACCCTCAAATTTGAGTAGGAGGAGGGTGGGAACCACTCAAAGGTACTTCAAAGTTACTTACAGCATGAGTAGTGGGTATTTTAACTGAAGCCCATCTAGACCCACTGGACACTATTCTCTTTATGGAATCATACTGCACATCTCTGCTCCTGCAGAATGGTTTCATTAAATCATTAAAGACACTACCAAGAAGATGAACAGACTACTCCTTTCTCTTTCCATCTCATTTCACATTCCTAATGTGAAGAAAAGTGCTCATCTCCCCTAATATACAACCTTGCCAATGAGTCCTACAACTGTCTACCTTTCCCAGTCATCCCTCAGTATTCATTACTAATATGTATTACAGACCAAGGTTAGGACTAGCATCAGAAGGTGTATTTATAGTGAGCAAGTTAGAACCAAAACTTGAGACTAAATTTTATGAACCAGATGGACTTGAGAAAAGTAGCAGCACCCTTGTGAAAGAGAGACACTTTATAAATGTGGTCAGGTGCAGCAAAGAAGTTGCCCACTGTCGCACATATTGGCTGGTAGCAGAAATGAGAGTAAGGACATGAGCCCCATCTCACAGGAAAATGTGTTACCGTAGCTCCTTTGCTGCTTCTGGCCAAGGGAATACGCATGGGGTCTCCACCACAATCTGTCCTAATTTCTTTCAAGTCCTTCTCATTTAGAAAAAAATTAGCCACTATATTCTATTCTATCCTGAAGGCTTTTTGGCTCTGCTGTCTCTTTCCCCTCTAAGTCACATGCTGTGGGGCAATAGCGTGGCCTTGTATATTTTACTGAACTCCTAACTCCAAAAAGACTGAACAAAATTGGATGAAATTTAAAGCCAACCAACCAACCAATGACTCAACCTTTTGGCTGAGAGAACAATGGTAAATTTCAGGCCAAAGGGATAATTCTTCAGCAAGTCATGGGAGCAAGGGAAAACAAAGGATTATAGCAGAAACTATTTTGCTGCCTTCATTGCATTAGCTGCAATTGAGTGACTGCTGGAATATGAAATGCCCACAAAGATTTTACAATTGTTCGTTGATTGAGCAACAATAAATATAGCAAAAAATCCTGTTTATGGAATTCTATTTAAAAAAGACTGGTAGTAATAATAATTACATAAACTGCCAGTCTTCTGCTCATTTTTTGAACACTGAGACTATTTAAGTACTAAAGCAAAAAATGTGATTATACACTCAAAATAGTTGATGAAAATAAAACCAAAACAAGGATACCATGGGTTTCACTCTGATCTCATTCACATAAGTTTCCTGCGAGTGTAAATCCATTGACTTCAATGGAGTTAATCCTGATTTCCACTGGTGTACTTGAGATCCAAGTCATACTTTAAGGTTGTCTTTTGAACCATAGTAAACTTTCTTTAAAACAATGTAAAACTAATTTTACAGTTTTATGTTTGCTTTGAAACAAAAAACTTTATTTTTATAAAAAGAACATGTACTTATCATGTAACATAAACCTGATAGCACAAAAAGCACCATATAGACAGATCCCTTCACCTGCATGAAGGTCACTGCAGGATCAGATACTACATTTGTTATTTTTAATGAGCAGTTTAGGAGGCCAAAGGGGGCTTGGGAGAATACCCAACCTAAAAATCTTTCTACATCTCTCACCTTTCTACCTTCCCAAATTCTACCAGACAGCAACACTAAACATTTCATTTGCCCTTAGGAAAGGCTATATTGTGCAACTCCTTTGCTAAATTTTGTTATTGATTTTTTTTAAATATGCATCACACAGCATTGCTCAGATGACATTTTATCTGCTTATTTACATTTTGCAAAAATTTAATACTAACATTAAGATGGAATTCTATATATTCTGTTGCACTTATGTTTTCCACATAGCAGATATTCTATTTCACTTTTCAGTTATAAACACTTTTTAAAAAAAACTGACATGGACAAAATAACATAACCTAATGCTATGTTAAATAGTACAATAGTCAGCTAAACTAGAGGCGGTCATGGTGACCCTTCAGCTACTGGCACGGTATTGCTCAGATGTTGGAGATTCCACACAATCATCCTAACTGCTGAGATAACTTTAAGTGAACCCATTACGTAAACTTTGTAAGAGATCCCTCGTCTCAATAACACATTTAAGTAAAGAAAGAGGGAGGAGAAGAGAAAATATAACAGTACACTTTTACAAGACTTCTTAAATAAAGGTGTAATTTTATTTAGCACTTATGTAGCTCTTTAAATTTTCAAATCACTTTCCAAACATTAACTAGTTAATCCCCTAATCACCCCTGTGAAGTGGATAGAGAGAAACTTTATTCTCACTCATTAATTTATGTCTGTGATGAAAGCATAGTTGGCAGTGATGTTCTCTATGATCTATGAACTCTTGTAGTGGAAAATTTTCAGGATGATATCATCATGTTATGACAGGGTGGGTGTCCCCATCCAGTGTGGGGTGAGTTCACCCCATCCCTCAAGCTGTCCTTTGCCTCAAGGTGGTGAGATCTAAAGACTAAAATCGATAGGGTAACCCTGATTCACAGGGCAGCAAGGCCTAGTGGCTGGAGTCAATAGAGTTACCCTGGCACGCAGGGCAGTGAGGCCTAATGGCCAGAATCAATGGGGTTTACCCTGATTCGCAGTGCAGCAAGGTTTAGCAGTCAGAGTTGCTGGAGTTGCCCTGAGTCACAGGGTGGTAAGGCCCATTGGCGAGAGTCGATGGGTCACCACCTGGGGGGCGGGAAGGTTAGCGGCCAAGATAGGAGGACCCAGGGCCCACCCTGCTCCACCGGGTCCCGGCCCAGGGCATTAACAGTGGCAGAGTGTTCCCCTACTGTGTCAGCAGGGCTCCAACCAAAACATGCCGACTTCCCACAAGATAATAGCTAGTCCTCCCTGGGCCACTTCCTACCATATCTTTTGGAGCTGTAGTTGAGGTGTCATTGGGATCTCTGGGCTTTTCGGCACGTGCGGTTCCCGGTGACTGATCCCGCTCAGATGTCCACAGGCCCTTGGAGGCCAATCTGAGTCTCCATGGCTCTGGCTTCCCGTCAGGGGTTCCAGCTGCTCCCAGGATGGAGCTGGCAAGGAGCATCCTTCCTCCCTGGCCCTTAGCCCAGAGCTGGGCTGCTCCCTTTTATACTAGTGCTACATCAGAAACATGCCCAGTAGGGACATGGGGGTGCGGCTTCGTCAGTCCACAGTGAGGAGTTAACCCTTCCCCTTTCACTGTGGAGTGAATTCACCCCGTCACACAAGTATATAACTTTGTCAGAGTACCCATACCATTCTAAGGCTTTCTTTTCAAAAACCATGCCTTCCCATTAAGTTATATTATATTGTAGTAATAAAAATGGAAACCGTGGTCAACAGATCCTAACTCATTCCCAAAGAGAGAGGCCAATCTATAGTTACTTATATTACTACTGAATACCAAGACCAGCTGGGCCAGTTGGGGGTTATAAGAATAATAAATGCCTTCTCGGATTTGACTTTCTGAATGACTCTGGACCGAGAGAGAGTTGGGAGGAAAGGTATAGAGAAGGCATGTTCTCCATCATTCAGAGAAGTGCCCACCACCTGAGCTCCTAAGTAATATGTCTTTACTTTTTGATTTTCTGCAGAGGTCAAACGCATCTAGTAGGTGTCATCCAAATCTGGCTACTATTCTCTGGAAGGCACTATTGTTCAGTGATCATTCTTCCTAGTTCAACCTTTTCTTGCTGAGCCAATCTTCTTTTATTTATATTTGATGTTCCTCTGACATGAACAACCTTAAATAATACTATATTTCCACCCAGGAGAACAGAAAGGTGGTTTCTCGGTGTAGGACTGACTGCAGAACTGCCCATCCCCTAGTTTAGTGAGGTAAGCTCCTGTGGTGTTCTTGTCTATTCTTACAAGCAGGCAGCCTCCTTAGAAGTGGTCCTGAAGATGTAGATGAACTAACTGTTCTACATATAGTTCCAGAAAATTAATATTTTGTCTTTCTTTTTAGTATGGACCACAGACCCTGAAAAGCCTCGTTTCTTCAATGACCTACCAAACCTAGCAGACTTCCACCAGTAATTTAAGTCTCAAAATAGCAGTAGAAAAGTGGTACTCTGCATTGTATGCTCCCTCATTAATCACCACCAAAGAAAAGACCTTGCAGGATTCCTGCATCAACACTACTCCCATAGACATGAAACTCCTCCAATGATCCCAAACTTCTAGAAGAAAAAGCAGGAAAGGTTACATATGCAACTTTGTCCACTGAACAAGATCCATGCAAAATACCATCACTCCCAATAATCTGAAAAATTGATAACCTGAGAATTTGTGTTGCATTATCCTGGACATGGTCTGGACAACAGACAAATATTTTCATTGGATAGGATGACTTTGCCTACTTTGAACCCCCAGTGAATAAGGCAGGGGTGGGCAAAGTACGATCAACAGGCCACATCCGGCCTGTCAGACCTTTTGATCTGGCCCTCAGCTCCCACTGGCCACATGAAGTTGTTGAGGCCAAGAGCGTAACAAGATTTAAAAAGGGAATGTTATTAAGAATATCCAGAGTTGTTATAATTAATCATAACAAATATTTTCTGAAAAAGATATTAAACCTTGGGCTTCAGGATTTAAAACAATCTCTAATTTCCGAAATCAGGATGAAACCTCTGTCTAGGAGACAGATTATCTCATCTCTGCCTACTGCAGGGTTCTTACACCCTTCTCTGAAGCACTTGGTACTAGCCATTGTCAGATACAGGATACTGGAACAGGTGGACTTCAGGTCTGATCCAGTATGGCCATTCCTATGTTTTATGTTCCACAACAAGTGTCATGTGAATGTCCAGGTGAGGGTTAAATTAAAAATCCCACAGTTCTTTTAGAAAAATAAGGATAACCCAGTGGCACAGACAACCTTCCAAATCCCCCAAAAGCATGTTTTAATAGTTAAGGATGCTACAAGCTATTGCTGAATTCACAATGGTTGTTCCACTTCCTATACATGCTCACTGCATTAGCAGAATTTACGTCATTAATTTGTAAAGCTTTGCGATATGTTGAATATAACAGGTACTTTAAAAAAATTCTACTCTGCTTTAAGATGATGCCCTGCAACCCTGAAAATGCCATATCCCTGGAAAGCAATTACAAACATGCAGTATAGCACCACTGACAATTTAACATGCACCATACTGGCATTTTTCATTTGGAAAAGAGGAGCAAACTGCAAATTTCAACTCCAAATGAAATACTGAAGTGTATTTGAGAAAGAGATATTTCCATATTTTTCTCCTTTTCCTTTCAAGGGATTAATCTTCCTAAAAGTCTGTATGGAAAAATACAAAATATTTTCTCTTCAGGCCAGTCTTGTGGGACAAGCTGTTTTGAAAGTTACAGAAATACTCTGAAAGTCTTCCAGGCTAGATTTTTACAAAAAAAAAAAAAGTAAATATAAAAACAATCTAATTGCCCCATGACTTGTCACAATGTGTGTCTGTTTACTGAAAGTTAAAGGTATACAAGCCTTCTTGAGGGGAAAAAGAAAGTCAGTTGAATAGTTTGCTGGTCATACTGACCTCTGGGAAAAACATCAGAGATTAGAAAAAAATAAGCATTTATGCACACGGCTCCTTATAAATTACTGGAGTGTGGGGAAAAAAAAACATGCAATTATGTAATTAACACATTGACTCTAAATGGTATAACCCTAACAATTTTTCCCTGCTAGTTATTCCCCAAATCAATAAAAAAATACAATGCTTAGACTAGTATCAGGGGGTAGCCGTGTTAGTCTGTATCTACAAAAACAACAAGGAGTCTGGTGGCACCTTAAAGACTAACAGATTTATTTGGGCATAAGCTTTCGTGATTAAAAACCTCACTTCTTCGGATGCTTAGACTGTCATTTAAATCATTTCAATTTGTATTTACTTCTTACTAGGACATCCAGACTGCAGTAACAGCCATCTTTCAGATTTAAATTTTGGGAGATTTTCCATTGCATGCCAAATGACAAAACTTAACCTCTCTTAGCCTCCTTCCACCTTTAGACTATAATGTCTACTTAGACTGTAAACTCTTTGGAGCAAGGAAAGACATTTACCTTTTCCATAACTGGTGTTCTTTGAGTTGTGTTGCTCATGTCCATTCTATATTAGGTGTGTGTGCTTGCCACATGCACCGGTGCTGGAAGTTTTTCCTTCAGTGGTATCTGTAGGGGACTGGCTCTGGCGCCCCCTGGAGCAGCATGCACATGCCGTGGTATAAGGAGCGCCACCGGCTCCCCCCACCCTCAGTTCCTTGTTGCTGGAAACTCTGACAGTGGGGAAGGAGAGGGAGTTATAGAATGGACAGGAGCAACAAATCTTGAAGACCACCAGTTACAGAAAAGGTATCTGTCTTTTCTTCAAGTGCTTGCTCATGTCCATTCCATGTTAGGTGACTCCCAACCAGTACCCTTGGAGGTGGGTAGGAGTTCACAGACATGTAGATTGCAACACAGCTGCTGAACCCAGCGACGTTCCTGGCTTGCTGATTGATGGCATAATGCGCCGTGAACATGTGAACCAAAGACCACGCTGCAGCTCTGCAAAATGTCCTGGATGGGAACGTGGGCCAGGAAGGCCGCCGAGGGCACCTGAGCTCTGTTCGAGTGGGCCCTCACAATCGGCAGCGGCGGGACCTGTGCCAGCTCGTAACAGGTCCAGATGCAGGAGGTGATCCAGTTGGAAATCCTCTGCGATGACATTGGAATGCCCTTCATCCTGTCCGCTGTCGCAATGAAGAGCTGGGTCAATGTGCGGAAGCGCTTGGTACGCTCCAGGTAAAATGCCAGGGCGTGCAGCCTCCTTTCCTCCCCAGAGGTGTGTGGCTTGAGGCAAAACACTGGGATGAAGATGTCCTGATTAACATGGAAGGAAGACACCACCTTTGGCAAAAAGGCCAGGTGGGGTCGCAGTTGAACTTTGTCCTCGTAGAACACTGTACATAGAGGCTCTATTGTCAGGGGTTTAAGCTCCAACACACATCTCGCCGATGTTATTGCCACAAGGAATGCAACCGTCCAGCACAGGTGGGAGAGGGAGCAGGAGCCCACAGGCTCAAAGGGGGGCCCCCTGTGAGCCTAGAAAGAGCCAAGCTAAGGTCCCACTGTGGGACAGGAGTATGGGACAGCGGAAAGAGTCTCTCTAGGCCTCTCAGGAATCGGACCGACATGTCATCTGAAAACACCATCTGACCTTGGATCAGTGAGTGAAAAGCGGAGATAGCCGCAAGGTGCACTCTGATGGAAAAAGAGGGCAAACCCCTGGTTCTTAAAATGGAGCAGATAATCTAAGCTAGATTGTAAGGAGGAGCAAGTTGGAGAGATGCTATGCTCAGGCGCCCCGTGGGAGAACTTGGTCCATTTGGCCAGGTAGGTTGCTCTAGTGGAAGGCTTCCTGCTTTCCAGGAGGATTAGCTGGACCTCGCTAGAGCAGGCCCGCTCCTCCGAGTTCAATCATGCAGCACCCACGCCGTGAGGTGGAGGGGGGTGAGGTTGGGGTGTAGGAGATGCCTGTGATCCTGCGAGAGCAGATCCAGTTGGTCGGGAAGGGGCCAGGGAGCAGCTACTGCCAGGTCCATCAGCGTGCCAAACCAATATTGGCACAGCCACGCGTGGGCGACCATGATGACTTCGGCCTTGTCTCTCTTGATCTTTGTGAGGACTCTGCTGATGAGTGGGATCAGTGGGAACACATACATCAGACCCCACCCCCCAACCATCACAGGAGGAAGGCATTGGAGAGGGAGTTTTTGCCCAGACCCTGTAGGGAACAGAAGCAATGACATTTCTTGTTCTGTTCTGGTGGCAAACACGTCCACTTGGGGAGTTCCCCACCTCTGGAAGAGTGCACAGGCTACCTCCAGATGGAGCGACCACTAGTGGTGAGAGGAAAAGGATCTGCTGAGGTGATCTGTCAGCGTGTTCCTGACACCGGAGAGCTGACAGGCCTCCAGGTAGATCGTATGGTCAATGCAGAAATCCCATCATCAGAGCCTCTTGACAGAGAGCAGATGAGCATGCTCCCCCCGCCTGTTGATGTACAACATCGAGGCCGTATTGTCCATCAACATTCTCGCCACCTTGTCCGCCAGATGTGGTAGAAAGACGCTGCAGGCCAAAGGTACCGCTCTGAGCTCTTTGACATTTATGTGCAACGTCATCTCCTCTGGGGCCCACATGCCCTGGGTCTGGAGGCCGCTGAGATGCCGAGGTCCAAGGCGTCCGATATCAGCTTGATCGAGTGACAAGGATTGTCAAATGGAACTCCTTCCAGGATCACCCTGGGGTCGGTCCACCACTGCAGCGAGGTAAGTATCGTCGGTGGGATGGTAACAACCTTTTCCAGGTGATCTCTGGACTGGAAATAGACCATCACCAGCCACTGCTGTAAGGGCCGCATCCTGAGCCTGGTATGGCAGATTACATATGCACATGCTGCCATGTGACCCAGCAGGTGCAGGCAAACCCTGGATGTGGTCAGGGGAACGTGGAGACTCGCACGATGAGGTTCACCAATTCTTGGAACCTCTCCTGTGGCAGAAACACTCTGGTGCAGGTGAAATCGAGCACCACGCTGATGAACTCTATTTTCTGTACCAGAACTAATGTCGACTTCTTGTCATTTACCAGCAGGTCCAGGGATCGGCATGTGGCCTGCAGCACTGCGACATCCCTTTGGACTTGGGACCTGGAGCGGTCTTTGACGAGCCAGTCGTCGAGGTACAGGTAGATCTGGATGCCCCGACGCCTGAGGTAAGTGACTACCACCGACATGCACTTAGTAAACACCAAACGGGAGGACCGCAAACTGACAGTGGTCGGGTCCTACTGTGAATCGTAGGAAGCATCTGTGACCTTGAAATACCGCTATGTGGAAATATCCGTCCTTCAAGTCGAGGGCGGCATACCAGTCTCCCGGATCCAGGGAGGGGATGATGGAGGCCAGGGAGAACATGAGGAACTTCAAATTTCTTTAGGTATTTGGTGAGGTCTCACAGGTCCAAGATGGGCTGTAGACCACCCTTGGCCTTTTGAATTAAAAAATACTGGGAATAGAAACCGTTGTTCCTGTATTTGTGAGGAACCTCTTCCACCGCACCCAACTACAGCAACCCTTCTACTTCCTGCGCAAGGAGACTCTTGTGAAAGGGGTCCCTGAAGAGGGATGGGGAAGGTGGGTAGGGGCTGAAAGAAACTGGCACCTGTACCACTATAGTGAAGATCCAGCGGTCTGAGGTTATAATTGTCCATGCCAGGAGGAAAAAATGGTGGTTGGAGAAAAGCAGGAGAGACGGATCTGAGGTATAGAGAGATAGTAGGTCACCCTCGGGCACACCCTCAAAATGCTCACTTGCCCCCTCTTCTTATTGCGGGTCGAGCCCAGTTGGGAAGAGAGAGGAGGTGGGTGGCTCGGGCAGCATTTGTAGACCCTGCTCTTTTTGTGGGGCAGCTCCTGCTGGGGTTGGCTCCCTTGGCCCTGAGCTAGCTGCGGTTTGAACTGCTTACAGGCTGGACCAGGGACGTACAGCCATAGAGTTTTCAGGGTAGTACAGGAATCCTTTAGCCCATGCAGCTCACTGTCTGTCTGGTCTGCAAACAGGGCTTGGCCATCGAAGGGGAGGTCCTGCATTGACTGCTGAGCCTCTGTTGACAGACCAGCGAGAAGCAGCCAGGATGGAAATGGCCGAAGCCATGGTGCGAGCCACAGAGTCCGCCATGTCTGAAGCCATCTGGAGGGCCGCTCTGGCTGCAGTTGCACCCTCCTCAAGGATTGCCCAGAATTCCTTCCTGGTCCCTTCGGGAAGTGAAACCTCAAACTTGGCCATTGCCTGCCACATGTTATTGTCGTAGCGGCCAAGGAGAGCCTGGTGATTGGCCATTCTCAGTTGAAGGCTGGAAGACTAATAAATTTTTTGCCCAAACAAATCCAGTCTCTTCGAGTCTTTGTTTTTGGCCATAGCCCCGGATTGACCTGCCTCTCCTTCTGATTAACAGCCTCAACTACGAGGGAGTTTGGGGCTGGGTGCGTGTAGAGGTACTCGTTGCCTTTAGCTGGCACAAAGTATTTGCATTCAGCCCTTTTTGACATGGGGGGCAGGGAGGAGGGGGTTTGCCATAGGGCATTAGTAATTTTTGATATCCCTTCATGTAGGGATAAAGCCACCCTGGCAGATGCTGTGGAGCAAAGGACATCCAACAGGGAGTCCGTTGGCAACTCTAGCTCCTCCACCTGGAGCCCCAGCTTGGAGGCAACTCTCTTCATTAGTTCCTGATGAGCCTTAGCATCATCTTGCGGAACTGGGTGAGGGGGACCCGTGATAGCTTCATCTGGTGACGATGGGGACGAAGCCAGTGCCATGGGATCTGCCATGTCCCCTGGTGGTCCAGTCTTCTGGGGCCTCCACCTCTGGTGGAGGGCGGGATGCTGAAGCCAATGGCCTGAGGCCCCCACCACTGACTGGGCTGGCGAAACCCCCACGGGATCCAGGGGTACCAGGCAGCTGCCAGCCACTGGCCTTGGGGTCAGTTGCGGTGCCAACGATGCAGATGGTACCGCTGGTGGTGGGGCTTGTCCCACTGTCAAGGACTCCAGCTCAGTTTTGGAGCCAGAGTGGTTTCTGCCAAGCGACCATGATCAGGCAGACCGGCGTTCCTTCTCTGTGCAGTGCCAGTCGCTACGCCTCGACATAGATCTGACCCACTGAGACGAGTCCCTCGTGCGGGAACTCTGGGACCTTCGGCATTTGGCGGATTGGCATTGGTAATCCATCAATCTATGCCTCACACTGCTCGACTGGTACATGGAACGGGACCAGAAGCTGGATTGGGCCAGTTGTTGGGAGGATCTCCCCAACCGCAGGGATCTACATCTTGGTGACAGGCATCGGCTGGTTGGTGACTGGTGGCCATGTTCAAACGATGGTACGCATGACCGGTGCTGAGGCCTTGGAGACACGAAAGGCCAATCTCGATCCTCTTGCCGGGGGGCGCATGCCTGGGTAGGTCTGTACCAGGCATCTGGCGAGCCACACATTGAATCCCGCTGTCAGTGCTCAGGGTTCAGAGACTGAAGAGGGCTTAGTTGAGCCTCCTCCCTGCATCCGAGGCATGATGGTTCCAAGCAGGCAAGCATTGGTGGGACGTCTCCCCCGATGGTGAGTGATGCCGCTGAGGTGGGGACACACGGTAAGGTCCCAAGGTGGGTTTACCCTTGGCCTGAGGTACCAGAGCTGATGTGGGTGGCACCGGTAGGGTCAGGATCTCCTTCGCTGCTTGTAGGGCCTCGGGTGTCGACGGGACATCTAGATGACAGAGGCCCTTGTCACTGTCCGTGGTGGCAGGGATGGTATGGACCACTCAACTTGAGCTGGGGTCCAACTCCCTGACAGAAGTGTAGAGCCGCCCAACACAGTTCTTGGCTCTCCTCCAGCCCTGTCCTTTCCCATACAAGAAGAGGGAGATGTTCCCGTTGTGGTTCTCTTCAGTTTCTTGGCCAGAGCTGGGGAGGGGGATCGGTGCCAGCTCGAAGATGGCACCGGTGGGGCACTCCGCACTGATGCTGCAGTGCTCGGGGCCAAGTTGGACCTCTGCTCCTGTGCTGGGGTCAGCGCCGACTCCATCAGGAGTGCCCTGAGATGGATGTCTCTCTCCTTTTTTGTTTGGAGTTTAAAGGATTTACAGATATGACACTTTTCGCTTATGTGTCCTGTGCCTAGACCCTTTAAACAACTAGTGTGCAGATCACTGATGGGCATAGGCCACTTACAATGATCGCAGGGCTTAAAGCTTGGGGATCGGGGCATGCCCCATCCCTAGGCTGAGTTCCATCCGGGACCAACTAAATTAGAACTAATAATAAGGGAACTATTAATTATTTTACAACTATTGTACAGGAAACGTTTGGAAGAAACACTGAATGAAACGCAACGCTAGCTGAAGCAGCAGATGTTCCAGCACCGTCACTGGTGGCAAGAAGGAACTGAGGGTGGTGGGAGCTGGCGGCGCCCCTTATACCACAGCATGTGCGCTCCACTCCAGGGGGCATCAGAGCCAGTCCCCTACAGATACCACTGAGGTGAAAACTTCCAGCACTGGTGCATGTGGTAAGCACACACACACCTAATATGGAATGGACATGAGCAAGCACTTGAAGAAGAACGGACTGTTACTATATGTCAGAAAAATGCCTAACACAATGGGAATCCAATCTCAGTTGGGACCTCTAGGTACTACTGCTAGTACAAATAAATAATAAATAATAATAATAATTTTAAAATATTAAAGCCATCAACAGTGTACAGCACTGAGTAACAAAGCAAAAAGAATACTAGACTGCAGGATTATAAAATACAATTTTAAAAATCATGGTTTGGGTAAGCTAAGCCAGAGGTATATAGCAGTGCAGTTAAGATAAAAACAATTTTTGTGCCGAGGGCCAGAACAATGCCTAAATAGGGCTTAAGTGGGACCCAGTTGGTACATAGTCCTTGCACTGGCCCTTTTCACTGGGGTGAATGCAACCCTTAATTGACTCTAGTTTAACACACATTTTAGAACATTTTTTTAAGAAAGCCAACCTCATTATACTTAAGTAAAAATATGAAACCTTTGTCAGCTGCTGAAAATTCACAAATGAGGACTTTTAAAACCCATTTGATAATGTTATGCCTTTTATATCCCATCTGTCTTCCTTATGTATTTTGCCACTGTTTGGCCTTTTGACTCTCTCCATTTTTGTGTCTCCCTGCTGCTCAAAACTTTTTTCTCTCCTCATTCAAAGACTTTGTTCCCTCTCTCTTCTGCCCAGAATTCCTCTCTATTTCTCATGGTCATGCTGCCAATGAAGCCCAACCAACTAGTATGTTTGATTTTCCATTAATTTTCAAATTCTTGCTTGGAGAGCAACTTTCTCTGTTAGTTTCTTGGGGGCACTTACGTGGTGCTCAATGGATTTAGTTGTCAGAGGAATCTAGCCTTTCCCTCTTATTTTTAACGAGAGCAGCAATGTGATTAGATTAGATAGCCATAGAAGAAAATCAAAGAAAAGTTAATTTTAAAAGAAAGTTATCAAAGCAGGCTACTAAACAGTAACAACTGTCCTATGGCACCTGGGATCTTGAAGAGTTAAAAGGTTTTCCATGGAACATATGGTAAAGGGAGATAAGAAACATTGAAGTATTCTTTGCATTTCTCACAATAAATATTTGTTCAAGAGGAAAAACAGATATATTGATCTGAACCAAAAAAAGAGCTACATAAATTTTCAAAGATATGGCTATGCCTAATGAAGGAAAGCACATTTGGTGCATCATTCATTGGAAACATTGTTTAAGAACAGTTCAGATTTGTAAAATTATTACCCTCATATTTGTTTTTAGATCACTGCCTGCAAAGCTCATCTTTCATGTGACTGCTTTCTTCATGCTATACCATGTTCAAATATGCTTGACATTCTGCATTTCTAAGCTGTTCTGTGTGCCTGACTCATTTTTCTTTTCCTTATTCTCTGTTGTCTTTTGAATTTGTGTACCTCCTACCCCCACATGAATGTCCAAGTGTGCCACTGTGCAGCAATACAAAACAAGCAGATACTTGAGAAATTACACAAGAGCACTGTAGTTCAATAATAATAATCACAGCCTACTGACAATTAAGGAACTTCATACAATTTCTTTGTGAAATGTGTGTAGTACTGTATTTTACATTCAAAAAGTGTTAAATTAATCCTAAAGTAGTGCATCAGTCAAAGGGGGCATGCAGAATCTAGACAAAATGCAGGTGTAACCATAATTTAACACAGAAAAAAAAAATCTATCTTTTAAAGTATTTATAACTCATTCATCATCGTGGTCTCCATCTTACAAAAATTGTACACATTTAACGCAGTTTTTAGTTCTCTGCTGCCAAGCATGACATTATGACTTTTTGTAACAAAACACATCATCCTCATCATGGGAAGGTTATGGAGGAGAAAACGGGTTTACATTTTGAATTTGGGTCATACTGTGTTCTTATGCTAGTGAGCTTGATAGCCAAGAGCCAGTGAGAAAGAAAGCTCTGACCCTCTCTACCATAAGATTCATTATTTTTGTTGACAGTTCCCTGCCTGAAGAGTGCAGTTGTCACTGTACATCATCTAAAAGAGGAAGCAAATCTCTGAAATGATCTAGTCCCCTTTGACAACGTTAAAAATTAGATCCCAGACCATCCAGTTGATCTGGTATTCAATGGGGAGCCAATATAACTTCTAGAGCACAGGAGTGATGTGTTTGTGCTTATACTGATGAATGGGTAGGATGCTGCATTCTGGACAAGATGAAGATTTTATAGGGCCTTTATGCTCAGTTATTGTAACAGTCAAGCTTGGAAACTACAAATGCGTAGACCATTTTGGCTAGATCAGCATCTATTAAGAGTGGAAAAACCACCTTGTCAGCTGTATATGGAAGGAGGCATTTTTAGCAGTTAGGAATCAGGAGAACCTTAGTGGTCTAGGGGCAGATTATCTCCTATCCTCCTTGTTAAAATTAAGTTAACATGTTGGTTAATCCCTTGAACTCCCCTTCTTCCCCCCCCCCCCACTAACATTAACTCCATCTTATTTGAGTTTTTGGTTAGCTTTCTCCTCTTTATCCAGGCCCTTCCGTCAGACAGATAAGAGATAGTAACGTTAGCTCTTGATGCAAAAAATATATATAGCAAATGCTGTCTGCATAGTGCTGGCATTTTAGTCCAGACCGTTTCCCAGGGTTTTACATATATATTAAAGAGGGGGAAAAGATAACAGTTTGTGAGGTTTCTGAAGGCAGAGATGTGTGTCTCTATTACAGTCCTTTAAGGATAGTTTGGGAAGAGGGACTTAAACCATAACAGTGCATTTATTTGCACCCAGTTAGGTCACCAAGATGAGTCAGTAGTGTCCAATGACTGACAATGACAAAGACTTCTGAGGTAAAAAAAGGGAAAACCTCACTGTAACTGGGTGGCAGCATTTACCTGAACCCACACTAACCAGTTAGCAGTTGATGAGCCTACTGGATAGTGTTAAGTGTATTTTGCTATTTCATTGTTACATTACTCTACCCAGATGTAAGACAGTGGCTCTCTACGAGAAAGGATGTAAGATGTGAGCGCAGCAGTCCACAGGGAGGAATTCTGGGAGCAGCTAACCCTGAAGAAAAGGCTTGAACTGGATTTTGTGTTTCATTTAGTTTTAATTCACAAAATGAACATTAAACACCAAAAAAGGGAGAAGTATTAACCCTCTATGACTTGTGTGGACAGGGTCTCAAAGTCACTGGCTCATATTCACCATCCTCTGTATAGTGTTTGCCCACTTTGAGATCTTTCATGTGTTTTTGCATGCCAGGGCTTTTAGGAGTAGAAGAGTACCATGAATACCTAACAAAATAAAGATTGTTCTCACTAATATGGGATGACAAGTCAGTAAAAGCCATCTGTGCCCTACTATTTTTCAATCCCACATTAAATATTATCACTGATGTAGGCTTTGGAGTGAAATTCATTCAACACCGTTAACAATAAGAACTGCTGTTTTAGATTTGAAATTACATACTCTGCATGCGGCAGTTTGCTCTATAATAACACTGCCATTTGGATGAGTCAAAGCTGTATCTAGAATAGCACAATCTGTACATGTTCTAAACATATCAGTCTCCAGATGGAATTGTGAACACAATGTAAACCTTGCTTAAAAATGGGCAGTGTTTTAATAGCTATTAAAATAGAAAAGTAATTAGTAACCATTTATTTTTAAAGAGTGACTGCCCCAAAGCTGGACAGCTTTTAGAGCATCTTGCTAAAAAAAAAAAAAACTTTTTTATTAAACTTTTTCATCATATTTGGAAAGAAGACGGAGAAAAGAGCTTCTAGAATCCACAAAGAGAGAAGTGATATTCCTTACAGCAGGGATTGGTAACCTTTGGCACGTGGCCTGCCAGGGTAAGCACCCTGGTGAGCCGGGCCGGTTTGCTTACCTGCCGCCTCCGCAAATTTGGCCGATCGCGGCTCCCACTGGCCGCGGTTCGCCGTCCCAGCCCAATGGGGGCTGTGGGAAGCAGCGCGGGCCGAAGGATGTGCTGGCCGCTGCTTCCCGCCACCCCCATTGGCCTGGAACGGCGAACCGCGGCCAGTGGGAGCCGCGATCAGCC
>NC_048306.1:80545220-80583055 GCF_013100865.1 Trachemys scripta elegans | reverse complement strand
AGTGGGGTGAGACCGAAGTCCTCTTAGTCTGGCTGGTTTGGTTTGCCTTAGAGGTGGAAAAAACCCCAGCCTTGGGCTGTAACTGCCCTATTTGAGCAATTTGTCCTGAGTTGGCACTCTCAGTTGGGTTCCGCCAGAACCGCATTGTCACAGACATAGAAGACAAGTTCTCCAAAGACTATTCTTGAAAGCTACAACAAAAAAGTAGCACTATAAGTGATCCAAACACTGTATACTTTTAAACTAAACTAAAAATAATAATTTACTAAATCCTAACACTGATCCCAGAGAGAGTTAAGGCTACATGACAAGGCAAACTTGCAAAAATAACAAAAACATAGCAGACTGGGAACTGATGAATGATTACGGGCAAGGGATTTTGAGCCAAAATGCTGGATTTCAGGGATGTGTACGCACAAGTATAGTAGTTCACTACTTTGAAAGGATACGTGGTGTGCAGTGCAGGACACAACACCTATAGAGGGGACCTTCAACAGGCCATATCATTAACCTTAAAAATAAATCATTCTAGATATTATTTTCTTGGAATTTAATTAATGCAAAGGCTCTTGGAATGAAAATTACTAACAAGCAAACAGGTAGGATACTTCTGTAAATGTATAAGTGTCTTCTAGGTCACTTCTACCGGAATAATAGTTGAATGGAAAGACAGTGTCTCATGAGTAATTCTTACATCATGCTACAGGACAATAAAACAAAGCTGAGATGTTATAGCTGGGCACCTGAAACATTACTGAGGCATCCTCTTGTTTCAAGAGAGGAAGCATACATATTTAAGAATATTACAAATTAATAAAACAGTACTTCAGAAAAGAACAGCTGGCACATTGTGAATACTTTTAAATACCATAAATTATTCAGACATATGACTACATATTCTCTTTATTTTCAAAGGAATAACAAAGGGGAGAAAATACAGTGCCTGTTTCTAGAGTTATTAATGTCCTCGGTTTGTGACATCATAATAATTTCAATAGCAATCAATCAACTGTAATGTCACAAACAACGGATTGTGAAATAAGGCAGGAAATATGCAAGAAGAGTGGAACCCTTAGTGCCATGCACTACACTTAGTCTTCATCTTGTTAAAAGATTGGTTCATGGTTCAAAAGGCAACACAAACATTAAATCTATTATTCTAGCAAAAGTGAATAGTAAAAGAAAGCAACGTGCTTGTAATACTTGTCTTCAGATGGTTACAGTACTCACTCCTTGGTGCCTGCTCCCTGCATGTAACTGGGGTCAGAACATTCCGAGCTCAGTGTTCTGAGTTAATATACACCTCAGTGCATGATGCATGCCTACACTCACTTCTGAGGCATAACAGCATAACAAGCATAACTGCCTCAACTACTAGTTCCTATTATAGTGCAAAACATTAAAAACTATCCTAATTCAGCAGAGAAAGTGGGTGAGTGGTAATCTATTATAATAATTATTACCTTCCGAGAACAAGAACTGTGGGTAGATAATTTCCTTTTTTCCAAAGTTAAACAATCTAACAAAGCCACATGTACATTTTAAAGTGACTAAGAAGTCATTCGGATACCTTTGAAAACTCAATAATTAACCCAATGAGAAAAATTGTACCTGATCATTGTTTCTGTGACTGTTTGGGTTATGCCTCTTTCTAAGCAAAATTTCAAAGGTAGTTCAAATTTATTTATCAGCAACAGGGCTTGGCCACACCCCTTCCACCACAAGAATACTTCCACAGCTTATTGAAACAGTTACATTTACATTAATGAAAAATACCTAAAGCAACCACTTACTTAACTTCTAGTAACTATCTGCTTCATGCCTAGTAGTGATTATTTTAGAATCACCCAGAGAAATCCAGGTTGCATCGACTGAGGAAGAAGTCCATCCCAGAAATGTAATGTTCAAGAAACCAAATTTTCATTCCGGATCCTGAGCTTGCCCACTCAGAGCTAGGTATGAACATAGTGAGCAATAAGGATCAATAGGACAGGTAATAAGTCACAGGATAAAATTTCTTCTTCCATGAAAACAGTAATTTTGGAACAGCCTGAAGTGCATCTTCCTGCCAAAGGATGGTTCCGTGGAAAATTGAAGGTCAGGCCTACAGTGTTGAAGGATGATCCAGTGGTAAACTGGAAGATTTTCTCAGTGGTAGAAGTCACCCTTTTGATTCAGAAAACTGACCCAGTACAGGATGAGTTTACCTGCAGCTGAATATGCTTCAATGAAGCAGTGGTTGATGTGCCTTGGTATGAAGCATTTGGATGCAATCAGGCAGAACCATCTTGGGTTAAAGGGAATTAACCAGGATGATGTTTTTCTGAACAGGTCAATCCCATCAAGATTTTTTTTTTTTAATGCTGTTCTCACATCCAACATGTGCCACATTTTTTTCTTTTGGGTATTCAGGATTTGGACACAATGATGGAAAAATGATTTCCTATGAAGTTGGAAAGATGAATTATGTGGTAGGGGTGCTAGCCTGGGTCTTGAGAGACCTAGATTCAATTCTGTCCTCTGCCACAGGCTTCCTGGGTATCCTTGGGCAAGTCACTTAGGACCAGATTTGTAAAGGTGTTTAAGCAGATAAAGATCCAGATAGGTGCCCAGTGGAATTTTCAGAAGCACCTAAATGCCTAACTACCATTGAAATCAATGCAAGTTAGGTGTTGAGGCACTTTTGAAAATTCTACTAGATGCCTAGCTCCATCTTCAGGTACTTAAATACCTTTAAAATATGGCCCATAGTATCTTGTTGCCTCAGTTACTCATCTTTAAAATAGGGTTAATTGCACTTCCCTACTAAACAGGGAAGTTGTGAAGATAGTAAGATCCTCAGATACTATAATAATGGGAGCTACATAAATATATTAGATAGATAGGATCAGCCTCGGTTATGAATGACTCCAAAGCAAGGAGCGTGTCCTTTCCCTCTTGTAAGATGAAGTAAAGATCATGGTCCTTTTAGAGCAGAGATATCAGAGACCTCTTTGCCATGTAATTGTACATGTGCTGATAGAAAAGAAATACAGGGAAGTAGATGTCATTATTTCAAACACATGGACTGTGAGAACTGATAGCATGTAGTTATGCCCCAACTAGGAAAGGTAGGTCTAACTTGGTTTGGATAGGCATACCACGCTAAAAAAAGGGTAGATATCTTCTGGTGATCTATAAGAGACCTAGATAACTTTACATTTATAATGCTGTTTAATGCTGAAAATATGTAATGTGATAGTTGGAGGTCTTAGGCACAAGTCTATGCTATACCATAGAAAAACCAAGAGAGTTGGAATGCCTGACTTCCTGGGAATTAATCTCTTTGTCCCAACATGAGCGTGAGAATTCAGTCTGCATTTCTGTGTTGGCTGAATGGGGAAAAGACTTATGGGATACATGAAGAATACCTATTATTTCAGAAAAATATCCCATCTTAGTTAGGATCCAATGGACAAGCTATTAGATTCAGGTAAGGAGACATTATTTACCTTGTACAGTAACTGGACTTCCTCAAAATGCATGTCTCTATAAGTGCCAGCAGTGCCTGTTCATCTTGCACATGTGCCCTACACATCCTCATGCCTCATACCAAGGACATATAGGGCTCTGAAGGCGAACCACCCTCAGTTCCTTCTCTATTACAAGGTCCCAAGAAGATGAGACTCTGAAGCAGAGAGGAGACAGGCAGGTAGCAGAGCACGCATAGAGGCACACATCTCAAAGAAATCCAATTACTATACAAGTAACTTTTTTTTTTTTTTTTGAGTAATGTCCCTGTGTGTGCTCCACTTGAGATGACTCCCTAGCAATATCCCCTGAAGGAGGTGGGGGCTTCAGAAATCGGTCAGGCTGTCCATAGAACTAGAGCCAAAGGCAACATCTGCCCAGGAAGCATCAACCAAGGCACAGTGTCTCAAGGAAGTGTGACTCAAAGACCATGTAGTAGCCCTTCGTGTTTCCATAACAGACGCAGCCTTTAGCAAGGCCAGAGATGTGGGGTACAATCTTGTAGAATGGGCAATGACCTTAGGGAGGTAGGATACATTAACAGCTGTATAACAGGCTCTAAGTGGGTTTCTGGTTCATGAGGCTTGGGCAAGAAGAGCAGGAGATAAACTGATTGATATGAAAATTCAAAGTAATCTTGGGTAAAAACATTGATGTGGTTAAAGAGAAACTATCTTTGAAAAAGTCGGTATTGGAAGGTCAACCCTTAAAGCTCCCAGTTCTACTTTCCTTCAGGCACAGATAACAGCCACTATCAATGTCATTTTCATGGAGAGGTTGAGAAGTGAGGAGGTTAACAACAGTTCAAAGAGTGGCTTCATCAAAGCACTGACAGACAAATTCAAGTCCCAGATAGGAGTAGGGTGTCTAACATTCAGGAAGAGGTTTGACAGACCCTTTATAAATCTCAGTGTTGCAGGGTGAGTGAATACTGAGAAGCCTTGTACCAGAGAATGGAATGCTGTGATGGCAACTAGGTGTGCTTTAATGGAACTCAAAGAAAATCCTGCTTTCATCACAGTAAGTAAGTATTCTAACACCTCAGAGATAGGAGAGTCAACAGGAGAGGGTCACAAGTACTCCTGTTCTTTTTGAGGATACAGACTAACACGGCTGCTACCCTGAAACTATGGTGAGTACATCAATGGTAAAACCTTTTTCATTTCTGGGAGAGGAGAGTCTGTTTGCTGAGAAGACAGTGGTCTCTGGAAAAGTTCTACTAGGTCAAGAACCACAGCCTAATTCAAGGTGGCCAGTATTACTGCTGCCTTCTCCTTTTTGATCTTTTGAAATACTCTTCCTAGTGGTTGCAGAGGAAAAAAACCTCCAGATTTGGCCATTTGGAAACTAGTGAGTCTATTTCCACTGAACTCTGGTCTGCTTCCTTTATGAACAAACACCTTGGTTTTGCACCGCTGAAAACAAATAAGTCACTTGATGGTAGCCTAGCTTCCTTATTTGAACTGGAAAGCTTCCTGGTTCAGGAACTACTCTGCTTATCTGGAAAGACCCTTAAAGGACTCTAAAATGATGTTCTTCATAGGAAAGACTTGATATTGCTTCTGTCTTTAGACATGAGAATTTAGTCACAACCTGTTGGTTTATATATGTTATATTTGCAGTATTTTTTTATTATAACAGGACATGCTCTTAAGGATCCTAGACTAGTTCTCAGGTTCTGGCAAAATCAGCGCTTTGTAGCCTCTCTGTGCTTGATCATGTGCTCTATGTGTTGTGATTTCCAGGTAGTCAAAACTGGGGAAAAAACACAAGGATCTAAGTTGTGAAGGGAATGCACTACTCAAATAGTTATTTACTTTTCCATGCATTTACTATGGTAAGACCCGGAAGAAATCTCGAAGTTCTCACATGCAGTTTTGTCCAGAGAATGATCTAATGCAAGAGACTAGTAGACCTAGGAAATGCAGGTAAACCCAGATAGAGGACATCCTGTTCAGATAGATGACACTGCAGAGATCAGTGTTTGGACATTGTTGAACATTTCCTGAAGGAGGAAGTTTCTGGCTCTCCTTGTAACTCTTAGGCAGACAATCTTCTGGAGGTGGTGTCACAGACCTCTTCTTCAGCTTATTGCAAAAGCATGTGCCTGGAGCATGGTGAGAAGTCTCTGATTTGCATCCTGTGTGCATTTCTTGGGAAAAGTGGACTTGAAATTTGGAAAGGGGAATTCTGGTCAGAAAGGTGCCTTTTGCCGTTCCAGTGAAAATCCACTGAAATTTGTCCAAGTTATAAGCCACTGAAAAAAATCACTGTTTACATGCACTAACTAGAGATTTCTTAGAGTCTAGCAGCAAAACTATCTGAACATTTCTTCTGTGCCTAGTATACTCCACCCTCACAGAGCTCTGTACCACCAACAATAAGCAGGATGACCAGATAGCAAGTGTAAAAAATCAGAACATGGGGGGGGGGTGTGTGTGGGGGGTGGTGGTAATAGGAGCCTATATAAGAAAAAGCCCCCAAAATCGGGACTGTCCCTATAAAATTGGGACATCTGGTCACCCTAGCAATAAGTATGCTCAGCCTGGGGCCCAGCAGGACTTTCTTGCAACTGATCCTTCATGCTGCTGGGGAAAATGTAGTGCTGGACACCAAAAGCAGAGAGGCTTTTTCTCCTGTGCTGTCAGTGATCCCTTCTAGCTAATGATAAGGGGTAAGATGTAGGAAAGGAAATGTGAGAGGGACAAACACGGGGATAGAGGGGGAAAGGGACAAATTAGTAAGGACAGGAGCAGAGGGGGATAGAAACAGGGAGAACAGACAGAAGACAACAGGTTGGGGGAGTGAGGGCTGCATTCTAGTGTTAGAGGCAGAAAGGTCTATGTACATGCTCCCTTCCAGAACCTGGAAGTGAATTCAGGATTCCTGAGTTCAAATATCCTTCTGGTGTCTAGCAAATAACAGTAAAATCTACTGGTAAAATGTATGTCTCGTCCCCCATTAGAGGCTGGCCCACATAGGGGATAAAAGGCTAATATTGCTACAGTTGCTCCACTGGATACAGTGGTAGAGGTCTGTGCAATGGTTCTAAATGTCCCGGCTCTGCTGCTGATCCATGTGGGGGCCATCATGATTCCATATGATGGAATTTGTGTCTTTTCGGTTTACTTTTTCAAAATGTAAGAAATTACATACAACCCCCCCACCCCCATTTTAAAAGAATGTTAAGGTTGCAAAGTCAGACACTCAAAAAGTAGAAAATGCCAGAATGAATACTGCCTCATGGAACCTTAATTAGGCCCATTCAGTGCACATTAGAACAGTGTTCAAGGGTGTGTCATGAGTGAGGCTTTTGTCTGTAGATCCTCTGCCTCATTTGTTGCAGAAGCTGGAAGGTGTATAGTGATTGAGGTAGAGAAGTGTAGGAAGAAAAAGGATGGTCTTGTGGTTAAGGCAGTTGAATGCTATCCTGGAGAATTGGATTCTATTCCTGCTTCTGCTACAGAGTTCCTATGCGATGCTAGTTAAATCACTCAAACCAAAATTTTCACAGGTAGCCACTAACTGCGTGTTCCTCATTTTCTGGTTGCCCAACTTGAGACAGAGTCTTATTCACAGAAGTATTGAGCGCTCACAATTGCAACTGAAGTAATGGACAACCTTAATCTGGCATTTCTTAACTTTTGAGTGTTTGACTTTGCAACCCTAACATTCTTTTAATATTTATTATATTTGTATGTAATATAAATAAGAATAGGATCTCACAATTACTTCTTGCTTCCCAGTACAGTGCCAAAGGTAAACTTAGTTCTGCCTCTGTATTGTGGGGGGAGGGGATACAGGAGTAGTCAATAGGCGGACCACAGGCGCTTTCGAATAGACTGCAAAATCTTTTTATGTACTTATTATCATCATTATTGTTATTACGGTGTGAAAAATGTTTCACTGGAGTTTGGACCTTGAGTACATCCTGACAAAGAAATTTGGACCATGATAAAAAAATAGACTACCCGAGGGGCGATAGATGAGATGACTTCAAGGTCCTTTCCAATCCTGCACTTCTAGGATTCTCAGATTCTCTAACACTAACCATCTTGAATGAGTATGACACCATAGGAAGACAGAGATATGGCAAATTAAAATATCTTCAAATATTAGGATCTTAGGCTAAAGCACACATATTGCCTGTGCTTCAATCTGCCCTTAATGACTGAAGAGCTGATCCTATAACCAAACATTTCACAATTAAATATGCTATTAGAATATCTTTTAGCAATTCTCTGTTCCATCTTGAAAAGCCTTTTCTTAAATGCCAAGCATTTTACATGCTGTGTGAAGTGATGTTATAATGGGCTTCATAATTTAAAAGGAAGCCAGATTGCCCCCATCTTGCTTTGTGCACTGTTTGTAAATTGCAAGAAGCATTCCTTATAATAAACAGTGAATTGTATTTGAAAATGAAGATTTTAATTAAAATCTTAAACTTCCTGCTGGTAGCTACTATCTTGCTGCAAAGTAACTTTGTCTGTGACAGCAGGCTCAGAAAAGTCGACTCATTAAAAATGATCACAGAAAATTTTCACTGCCCCCGTGTGAACTGTCAGACTGGTGCACAGAACAAAATAGTTTTATTTTAAGTAGTATTGCATAATGGCTTTAAGACAATTTTATGATTAGACATACTATGAAAGGAAAAGGTACAAGAAAATATTCCACATTTTCATTTTGACCAATTTAACTTCTGTTTGGTTGAATGAAGGATGAGGAAGATGCCTGTAGCTAATCAAATAAGTAGAATTCTGCAGGATATTAAAAAACAAGGGGTATCTTGCCTTATGAGTAGATATGTTTTCCCTAGTATCATTCTTACTTATTCTACTGTGGTTACTAAGGTCCTACCACTCAACAAAATATGAGCGCTATACCCTTACATGTATTTGGTTTATTGTTTACTTTGATGCCAGTAGTACTTCTCTATCTTAATTGTTAACTTGTATTTTATTTTTGGAATTGGTAAATAAAGTTTCATGTTTAAAAAGCATTGGCATCAAAAGTAGTTTCTTTTGTTAAGTACTCATTTATCTCAGTTGCCTGTTGAATTATGTAACTTAATTTTTCAAAGTGAGAGCTGAAAGATTGAAATCAGAGAGCATTCAAAATAGGTTATGAATTACAAAATGTGTATAGCAAAGCACAGCTCAAATGAAAGTACATGCACATGTTGACAATGAGGTGCACTGTAGTTATTTTTTAAAATCTTGAATCTACGGTATCTAGTTACTCAGACAACAATTCACACTCCAAAAATCAAAAATAATTTCATAGTGTGTGTGTGTGTGTGTGTTCAAGAAGGAAAGGTTAAAAGTGTGCCTAATTTTGTACTTCTGCCCTGTGGTGAAAGATTACAAACATTTCTTTACCGACTACTCAAAAAGGCAGGCCCAGAAAGCCACATTCAGCAATATCTGTACATTTAGCAGGACAGCTACTTTATTAATTACATTGAAGTCCATGCTTTGAAGACCAAAATCTGTAGAACAAATTATGGTAAATACAGCTAGAAAACTGTAGCATGTCAGACCCAGGAGGTATAAATTGCTTTTTGTGAATTACAAAAATGTATGTTACAACATATCTGTTTATTCCCTACTCAAGTTTTAGATTAATTGAAAATGCTATATGAAATGAGGACAGTACGTTTTAAATATAGTTTCCTATAACATATTTGACATTTTCAAAACTAACTACGAAATACTTCTTATACTTGCTATTATCAGCCTTACTACGCTGTTTACATGCTTTATATTCATATAGCAGTTTTTGAGTTCTAAAATTCTATTTTTATTTAAACATACAAGTGAATTTAGGGCTTGTTTGAGGACCTTACAGAAAGTACAAGTAATGCAAACTGGCCCCAGACTCCTGCGCATACACCACTACCCTGTTCTGTAAAAAGCAGGTCAAATTTTGCTAGTAACACTCAAAATTCTTGGTTTATTACCTTTAGGGGTTTGCGGGTAAATTCAGCTTCCATTCAACCCTGGCCTTGCTAAATTATGGACAAGAGTGCCAGCTCCAATAGTGGGGAGTGTGGCAATAGCGGTGACGCAGATATCTGTCCCATTAGTAACCGGACTTAGCTCAACTCCTTTCACATAGGCCACAAAGACCCAACATATATTTCAGGCACTTCTGTCCTAGGCCAAATTAAGATCCACAACTGAAAATCTATCACATCACATATCCCATGAGCAATCCCAGTTCCCTATCTTCTGTAATTTTAGTTTACAGTTTTATACTCATAATCCAAAAATTACAATCTTACCAAATAAGTAGTATACAGCTCAAAAGTATTCATGTATTTTTTTTTTCCACTGTATAAAACAATGTATTTTTGTGAGCTGTGGTTTTAATTTTTTTTTTTTTTTTTCATGCTATTCTTTTCCTCTTTTACAACTGGCGATGACCCCATAAAGTTTTCCTGTTTCTTCGGTTCAATTTCAGGCTGAAACGTGGGGTTCGACGCTGGCACTGTCTCTTTCGCAAAATAAGTGTAAATGGGTCATCTCTTCTGAACACAATCAGGGACCCAAAAACAATTTGGGCTTCTTGGTGGCTTGTAAAAGGACATGGCCACAGTGTCTAGGTTCCCAATTTTAAATCCACTGCTCACAAAAATACACGGTTTTATACACACGGTCAGATACTCTTTGGCTAGAGTTTTTCAAATAATCCGCTCTGCAATAGCGCATTTCTGGAAGGAGGTGGTGGCTCTTATTTTAAAATATTGGTATGTTAGCATTGGTTCAAAAGAAAGCATTCTATGATGTAGCTGTAGAACAGCTTCTGATTGCTCCAGCATAGTTTCCTCCTAAAGCTCGCCACCCAGAACAGCTATCATTTCACTACCGGCAGCCCTGCGGTAGGATGCTTCACTCTGCACGTGTTCAGTGACGCAGACTCTTGTTGCTTTATTTTTTCTCTAAAGCCCTTTCTTCTTTGCCATGTGCTTATTTTTCCCTCTTTGTTTTCTTTCATAACTTCTTTACTCTTTCAAACTTTTTTTAAAACCCTCTCTCCTTAATAAACCAACCAATCTTTATTTTTTTTTTAAAACTCCTTTCTTTAAAATTCTCACAAAACCCAGCTAAGCATGTCAAAACACAAGCACACAACCTTTCCCATCCAAAAGTAAAAGAAGAATAAAAAAAATCAAAATGGCGGATGGTGCCAAACGTGTACATGACCAAAAACGGAGGGCAGGACGTAAGCCATAAACAGGACATGGAAACCTGTCAAAGAATACATGGTGATGAGTACTATCGAACCACATACTACTCAAATATTATTGCAAGTTGATGATTTACCTGTCGATGCGTCTTTGCTTATAGTTTTTATTTGTAGAACAATCTCTTCTCTCAGTACAGTCCAGTTGTCTATCTTATTAGATGCAATTTCTTTAATACTGACTAGCTCTCTTCTAATAAAGGGAATTAATGAAAGAGTCTTGCTTAGAGTTAACCGATGGTTCTCCAATCTTTTTCTGCAAAAACAGAAAAATATTTACAAGAACAATATTTTCTTTAAAAAGCAAATAAAAATGTCTAAGATATTTTCAAATTGTGGCTTTACCAAGAAAAACTGCTAATAACTTTTCCTTCCATCGTATTTTGTTACAATTATTCAATATATTCAATATGTTTAAACATTTAACATGGTCTTCACAACACATCAAAATATTTCTCCCTCCCTTATTTATGTAAAAGGGAAGACAAATTTTGATTGGACAAATGGATGTTCAGTGATTCTTTTTCATGGCTTTAGAATATAAAGAAAAAGTTTTCAGTTGATATATATTTGTGCACCAGCTAAAAGTCCTCCTTTGCAACCAGGGATAAGAAATACAGTATTGCAGCTGCATTCCACGTGCTACTATATCACAAGAACTTTAACTCTGTTGATAATTTATTATTGAGATTAATGACAAAATTGCCAACAATATAACTGGAAAATGACCAAATTGTATTTATTAACACAATATCATTTTACTATGTTCTGAAAAACAAACATTGAAATGTTTCCAAACTTTTTTTCATTTGCCATCTTTTTCTTGTCATTCTATAATTCTACCAAGCAAGTCCTGTTAACTGATTGTACTATACATTTTTTCACAGGAGAAAGATCTACCATATTGCCCTTTAGGAATTCTTACCTGAACAGTTGTAACTTTTTATATGCAACTTCCTTCTCTTCTTGGAAGCATCTCAAGGCCTCATTCAGATTTTGTAGTTCATTTTGTTGGTCTTTCAACTGCACAGTTAGGTTATTTATTCTACATATATGTAAATAAAAAAGTTATTTGCACAACTAAAAATCCACAGATTCTACTTCTTGCAGTAGTTTTGAGTGTCAATTTTTTAATGCTAGAAATTTTACTCTTTAGGACTAGAGACATGGTACGCTTAAGTGGAACATCTCCAGCTGCTGAACGTACTTCCTCTTACTGTTCACCAGAGTCTACTGACTTTTAAGGCATTGTAGAAGCAGCATGTTTTTGGTGCCACACCAGAGCAACGGTTGGCATCTCTTGCCTCAACTCCTTTATCTTAGCATGGCACAGCTGTGTGTCGCTTTTGTGCTCCTGCTCATGGCAGGAATGAGAAATCTGCTCGTACGTGTCAAAAGTTTCTACAGCTGGATCGGAGCTGCGACTGCACATCCTCCTCTCCCCATAAACCCAACACATTCAACAACTCCAGTGTACGCCACGCTGGAGCCCATTTGCTGCAGAAAGCCAGCACGGTCAGCTGTGAAGATGCAATGTGAGCTGTGCAGGCTGAGCAAACAGGAAGTGAAATTTCAAAAATTCCCAGGCCTTTAAAGGGACAGGGGTGCATGCTGTGTACCTGGCTGCAGTGCAGCAGAGTAGAAACTGCTTACTAGAGCGGTCATGATGGGCATTATGAGACACCTCCTGGAGGCCACTTAGGGAGACATAAGCAAGCAGAGTGTCTACACAGACACTGCGTTGCTCTAACTTTGTCGCAAAAACCTTTATGCCACTCGTTGAGGTGGTTTTATTATGTCGGCTTAGCAGGAAAGTTAAATCAGCAAGTGGAGCCTTGGTGTGCATACTCCACTGTTGTGTCGAAGAAACCTGACTTTGTCAACAAAATTGTGTAGTGTAGACCAGGCTTAAAAGAGCTCATATGCAGGTGGGAGATATAGCGTTGACCTTGTCTAGCTACATCGTGATAAACATCACTGCCTGTGCCTTGTTGCTGCTAGGATTTTACAGTGAGATAATTAACACGAGTTCGTTATTTTGCTGTAAAAACCAATACCTTTTTTGGCAATGAAGACAGCTGAAACAGAATAAAAAAACCCAAAGAAAAGCCTTGAAGTGCTCCCAATATATCATGAATAAAATTTAAAAATAAATAAAATAAAATATATGGAGATATACTTGTCTCATAGAACTGGAAAGGACCTCAAAAGATCATTGAGTCCAGTCCCCTGCCTTCACTAGCAGGACCAAGTACTGATTTTTGCCCCAGATCTCTAAGTGGTCCCCTCAATGATTGAACTCACAACCCTGGGTTTAGCAGGCCAATGCTCAAACTACCTAAGCTATCCCTCCCCTCAATTTGAGATGAGAGTGGGCAAAAGTGGCAGGGAGGGGAGGAAAGATGAAGGGAGGAAATGACAAATGAGGTAAATAATACCAAAGTGGAGCGGGGGAAATAAGGCAAAAACCCAAACAACAAGCTGGAACTGTGTCAAACACAAGGCTTCAACATATCTCCCCCTCTATGTGCTCCTATGCCTATACCCTGGGGAGGACAAGGAATAGCTGCCTCTGTGGCAACAACCACCATCTTAGCATTCTAGAACCTTCCAGGATCCTTAGCTTCATTTTGCATCTAGCTAGGTCTAAAAGATCAGAACCAGCTTACTTGTTAAATATATTTTTTCCCCCAAGATGTTCAGTCTCTTACTAACAACTCAGAATAAATATTAGTACTCTACGTTACATTCTTTAGTCCTTATATATTCAGTACTGCACAGAATTTGAACACTGCTAATAATACTGTTAAAATCAAACCTTTTAATATTGCCACAGAAGGTATAATGATATTTATTCAAAATGAAATCATGGCATTATTAACTTGTGTAAGGTCCACCAAAGGCCAAAATAATGAGCAGACATAGTAAGTTGCTTAGGAGAGCAGCAAACTCAAAATCAGGTGCTTAAAAAGTTAAAATCACAAAGGCAATGAAATGAATAAAGAAACCAACCACATTCCCCTCACTCACTCCAAAGTAAACTCTCAAAGAATAAATTTTTACTGATTTTGACTCCTCCTCCCAGATTGTGAGTCCCTTACTCACGTTGTTGAGCAGTTACATGAGTAGTTTCATTAACTTCATTCCCACTAGTACCACTTGCTTAAATAAGGCTTGGTCTACACTACCCCCCCCCAATTCGAACTAAGGTACGCAACTTCAGCTACGTGAATAACGTAGCTGAAGTCGAAGTACCTTAGTTCGAACTTACCTTGGTCCACACGCGGCAGGCAGGCTCCCCCGTCGACTCCGCGGTACTCCTCTCGCCGAGCTGGAGTACCGCAGTCGACGGCAAGCACTTCCGGGTTCGACTTATCGCGTCCAGACTAGACGCGATAAGTCGAACCCAGAACTTCGATTTCCAGCCGTCGAACTAGCTGGTAAGTGTAGCCAAGGCCTAAGAGACTCACAATCTGACTGGCAGTTAAGCACTTCCAAAGATCAAAGGCTCCAGTTATAAAACATTTTGCTTGTGGACGCCAATGATATAAAGCTTTCAGTGCTAAGAAGCAAGAATGTAGCAATTAAATCAATTAACCAGGTATATTCCAGCACAAAGCAAAACTTTAGAAGTCTTCTTACTTTGTGAAAAGAGTGTCTTTGGCAAACATCCCTGTTTACTTGTGAGCTGAATCTGTATCTGCAGGGAGCAGATCCACTAACAATTCTCGTCTGTGTATACAAGTTGCAGCCAATGCAGCTCAGCAGAATAGGACCTAACCACGTCAGCCACACCATCAGGAACTCGTTCACCTGCACATCTACCAATGTGATATATGCTATCACGTCCCAGCAATGCCCCTCTGCCATGTACATTGGCCAAACCGGACAGTCTTTATGCAAAAGAATAAATGGACACAAATCAGACATCAAGAATTAGAACATTCAAAAACCAGTAGGAGAACACTTCAATCTCCCTGGACACTCAACACTTAAAAAGTAGCAATTATTCAACAACAAAACTTCAAAAACAGACTCCAAAGAGAAACTGCAAAACTGGAATTAATTTGCAAACTGGACACCATCAAATTAAGCCTGAATAAAGACTGGGAGTGGATGGGTCATTACAAAAAGTAATTTCCCTCTGCTGATACTCACACCTTCTTGTCGACTGTTTGAAATGGGCCACCTTGATTGCATCGGCTTCATTAGCACTACAAAAGTGATTTTCCTTCCCTTGGTATTCACCCATTCTTGTCAACTGTTGAGAACAGGCCACTTCCAGCTTAATTGAATTGGCTCATTAGCACGGACCCCCGACTTGGTAAGGCAACTCCCATCTTTTCATGTGCTGTGTATTTTTATACCTGCCTACTGTATTTTCCACTTCGGTGGGTTTTAGCCCACGAAAGCTTATGCCCAAATAAATTTGTTAGTCTCTAAGATGCCACAAGGACTCCTCGTTGTTTCTGCACCAGAAAGAATTCAGTGTTTATTTATTTTTATACAGGAAAGATAGGGAGAAACCAGAGCAGGACGAGAATGCTAACTTATTCAAAAAGGAAACATGAAGCTCACTGCCTCTGCTTTCCAGGATATGAATAATATCGGCATCTGCTCAGTTTATTTCAGATTGAAAAGGAGATTACATTCTTTGACACACTTTAGTTCAGTACCCAAGTGACAGGGAGGACTTTTATATATTTTATTTTATTAATCTTTCAATGAAATTTATTGCTCATGAAAAGAGCTAGACTAACTATGCTGGAGACTAAGGTTTATTTACTCAGAGACAGTTGCAACACAGCCTGCAACTGTGGAAATCTCCCCTCACTGCCCTGGAAATGTGCACAGATACCTGCTAAGCATTTTTTGCTGGATATTTAGCTTGTCTTGCTAACACTAGCAAGTAGCTTTCCCTTAAAAATCCTATTTCTGTTTAGCTTTAAATGTCCTTTTCCAACAAATGCCCTTTGAATTTATAATCTATTCTGTATGGCTACTGATTCCATCTTTATTTTTCAGTAAAGCTATCAGTTTTAGCTGAATGCCCAGAGGACCATCCTTAGCAAGTATCTCTCATTTAGACTTAATTATTTTTTGTTGCCTATACAAGCCTGTGAAAAATGATATTCCATACTGACCCACAGTGAAGTCATACACTGGGCTGGTATTATTAGAACTAGAAGAGGGAGTCTGTCAATTACTGGCCAGTCTTATTCAATTTTGAGCCGAGACTCTATCCTGCATGCCCTCAATCACACAAAAGTTCCACTGAAGTTTCCTATTTTGCTTGAATAAGAATGGCACAATCAGGTCTTACGTGGTATCTCAAAGAATGTATACATTGTTATTTTGCATCTTCCTAGTTATGAAATAAGAAAACATAACCAGAATAATCTCCATACCAACTAAATTATGATGCCACAAGCAAATGATTACAATTCAAGGAAAGAATAAGCAATAGAAATAAAAATAGATTGACTATAAAGAAAATAAAGATGCTTTTTACCGCTAATGTCCTAATAAACATGGGGGAGGGTGGGTGGGAAACAGACTGAATACCATTTTATCTATTTTTCCATGAGATGACAGTAGGTCTTTAAAATTCTATATCCTCAGTAAATCAAATATTCAAACAAATGGCAAGCAACAAATCTTTCATTCTTAATTGTACATGCTGTGTGTAACTGATGTAACTATAAAAACAGCTTCACAAATATCTATTGTTACAAATTTCTTTTAAAAGAGAAAACTAACAGAGTAATTTAAGACTGTGCTTTTGCTTTACTCAGATAGTCGTGTGACTCGAGTCAAGCGGGTGTGCTATGCAGAGCGTAATAAGCAGTTCAGTTACATCTAATTTAGGGGTTCTCAAACTTCATTGCATTGCGACCCGCTTCTGACAAAAGAAAAATTACTACATGATCCCAGGAGGGGGGGACTGAAGCCTGAGTCTGCCCGAGTCCCACCCCCCAGCGTGGGGGGCCAGAGCCAAAGCCCCACTGTCCAGGGCGGAGGCGAAAGCCCAAGCCCAAGGGCTTCAGCCCCAGGCAGGTGGCCTGTAACCTGAGCCCCACCACCCAGGGTGGAAGCGCGTGTGCTTCGGCCCCCAGGTGGTAGGGCTTGAGCTTCAGCCCCAGGCCCCAACAAATTTAATGCCAGCCCTGGCAATCCCATTTTAATGGGGTCACAACCCACTTTGGGGTCCTGACCCACAGTTTGAGAACCACTGATCTAAATCTTGCTTGTGCTCTGACTTGAAGCTATTCATAAACAAACACTTCTTTAGCAAAAAAAAAAAAAAAAATCTACAAGAAATTGCATTTGCACAGAAAATACTAAAAGGGCAGAAGGGTACAGGAGACATGAGAACAGCACAGTCGCTCATGATGTCCCTTATCCCTTGGCCTCTGTAGTAGTAGGATCATGAGACGCTAACAAAAAAATGTTTCTTTTTTTTATAAGATTGATCAGGTGAGAGAGACAGTCTCATCTTGAGGAAGTGAGGGAGGATGAGAACCGAAGAAACTGACACCCTTAGAAGATTCTAACACTGTTTAAAAATACGTAAGGCTGGTCCTGCTAAAAGGTCTGAATTTACAGTCCTCTCTCATGCAAAACTCAAGCTGATTTCAATGGGATTTTTGCCTAACTAAGGGTTGCAAGACTGGGCCCATATAATATGAAATACATAAGTTTCTCTTTTAAAAATCCTCAAAGCTTTTTTCAAATGTCTAATATGTCCATTACTTTACAGAAAAAAAAGTAACTGAGACACTCAAAAGATTTCTACTTGTAAATGATTAAATCAAAGTTAAAAAACAAATACAAAATAGTCAAATAAATATACTCAGGCTTCGAGCAAAGGAATTCACACACAAATGACTAATTTAATTTAATCTTTGTTCAGTCACCTACTCCTGTTACCATCCTTTCCCAGAGGTTTGCAAATGTAAATCAAATGTTGCTGCACAGCAGGATTCAACTGTGCTAGCATACAATGCTGTTATTTTTATCAGCAATGAAAATCTCATTACTTCATGTAAAGTTCAAATTCATTGTTTTTTCCCCCCTCTTTCATTTCCACACAGTGAGTAATTTTGTTCTGCATATGAAGTACATTATTTTTAATAAATGTCTCCATATTAAAAAGAAAAACAGTAAAAGAAAAACAAGACATGTTACCATGTGTACATTCTAAAAAGTTTAGTTAAAAAAAAAAGTACATAAAATTTGTTAAAAGTCCTCAGGGTCTATGTGACATACCCAGTTAACCACTTGGGACATGGATTTAAATCAGTTCAGATCACAAACGAAATGAGTCTGATGGTCTCAACATAGCTACTAGTGTACACACAAAATTCCATGTAATTACAGCTTGCAGTTTCCATTTATGGGAGCCATGACAGGGTATCATAAGTCACTGTTGAAGTACAGTAGCAGAATGGTTTGGGAAATGGGTATACCTACCTGCATTACAGTGTTTGCATAGTGTCTATCACCAATTCCTGACTGGGGCCTGTAGAGACTACTGTCATTCAAATAATAAAACAATAATAATAAATAGATAATTTGATTTTTACAATCTGCATCTTCAAGGGAGACTTCAATTTGAGTGACACATACTGGAGTTCTCATGCTGCCAGTACTAAAACATTCTTGGAATTTCTAAGAAGTATATATGAGACAATTTCCTAACTCAAGAAGTGTTGCATCCAATACAGGGAATCCTATATTAGGCCTCATATTGACAGATAAAGAACGAATTTCCGAACTAAAAAATAGTGGTTACTTAGGTGCAAGTGATTATGATTTGATTACATTTGTTACATTCAAAGAGAATAAAGTTCAAACCAGTAATATATGTATTGGGTGCTTTAAAGAGGCCAATTTCACACAAAGTTTAACACAATTATGAGCTAAATCACCTGGGCAAATGAATTTAAACAGAAAAATTTGAATACTAGTTGGAAATTGTTTAAGAACATTTTATAAGATGCACAAAAAGCCACAATCCCATAGTCAAGAAAGGAGGCTACACTGGTTAAAACATCAGCTTGGCTTTGATTGGAAGTCAAAGCAGCTATATAAAATTAAAAAACAAAATCTATCAAATGGAAAAAAGGGGAAGTTGGTAGCAATTAATATACATTAGAAGCTAGGAAGTGTAGAAAATAGATAAGGAAGCAAAACACACATTAGAAGAAGTCTGTGACCAGCAGAGTTAAAGACAATACAGTGAAATTTTTAAAGTATATTAGGAACAAAATAATGCTAATAGTGGTATTGGTCCATTACTAGATATACATGGTAGAACTGTCAATAATAAAGCAGAAGTTTTCAATAAATAATTCCGTTCTGTATTTGAGGAAAAAAAAAAAAAAAAACAGATGCTGTATTTATATCATATGATGATGAAATATTTTCCACTCCAATAGTAGGGAGCCGCGATCGGCCGAACCTGCGGACGCAGCAGATATACAAACTGGCCCAGACCGCCAGGGGCTTTCCCTGAACAAGCGGTGGACCGACTTTGAGAAGCACTGATCTAGTCCAGTCCCCTGCACTCAAGGCAGGACTAAGTATTATCTAGACCATCCCTGACAGGTGTTTGTCTAACCTGCTCTTAAAAATCCCCAATTATGGAGATTCCACAACCTCCCTAGGCAATTTATTCCAGCGCTTAACCACTCTGACAATTAAGAAGTTTTTCCTAATGTCCAACCTAAACCTTCCTTGCTGCAATTTAAGCCCATTGCTTCTTGTCCTATCCTCAGAGGTTAAGAAGAGCAATTTTTCTCCCTCCTCCTTGTAACAACCTTTTATGTACTTGAAAACTGTTATGTCTCCCCTCAGTCTTCTCTTCTCCAGAATAAACAAACCCAATTTTTTCAATCTTCCCTCATAGGTCATATTTTCTAGACCTTTAATCATTTTTGTTGCTCTTCTCTGGACTTTCTCCAATTTATCCACCCCTTTCCTGATATGTGGTGCCCAGAACTGGACACAATACTCCAGTTGAGGCCTAGTCAGCACAGAGTAGAGCAAAAGAATTACTTCTCGTGTCTTGCTTACAATACTCCTGCTAATACATCCCAAATGATGTTTGCTTTTTTTGCAACAGTGTTACACGGGTGACTCATATTTAGCTTGTGATCCACTATGTTCCCCAGACTCCTTCCTAGGCAGTCATTTCCTATTTTGTATGCGTGCAACTGATTGTTCCTTCCTAAGTGGAGAACTTTGCATTTGTCCTTATTGAATTTCATCCTATTTACTTCAGACCATTACTCCAGTTTGTCCAGATCATTTTGCATTTTAATCCTACCCTCCAAACCACTTGCAACCCCTCCCAGCTTGGTATCATCCGCAAACTTTATAAGTGTAGTCACTATGCCATTATCTAAATCATTGATGAAGATATTGAACAGAACGGGACTCAGAACCGATCCCTGCAGGATCCCACTCGTTATGCCCTTCCAGCATGACTGAACCACTGATAACTACTCTCTGGGAATGCTTTTCCAACCAGTTATGCACCCACCTTATAGTAGCTCCATCTAGGTTATATTTCCCTATTTTCATGTTAGGCTAGGAGTGTGCTTACAGAGCGAAACCTACATGGACTAGTCTACCCAAGCTAGCCTGAATCCACCTAGCACTTGTAACAATAGCAGGGAATATAAGGTAATGCGAGTTTCAAAGCAGGCTAGCAAGCCCAGTATGTACCCAGGTTTGTGCTGAAGCCTGCATTGCATTTCTTCAGTTACTGTTATCCACACTAGATTCAACTTGCTAAGGTAGGCTAGCTTGGGCATGGCATTGTACAGACATACCCTTAGTTATACCAAGGGACCAGACCAACTAAGATTGGATGAATATGCAGAATTTGGTGAATTTTTGTATTGATGACTATGTGGCTATCTAACAGCTCTCAATATGGGAGCCATGACTACTGTGTCCTGAGATTGTCATTGCAGACTGGACTTTGATGTTTAATTGAAAGATAAATATTTCTTGAAGTTACTTAGGAATTAATGCTTTAATGGTTATACGGACTACCTGTCTGAATTAAAAGTACTATACTGGATCTCGTTAGGAAAAAGCTCCCAATTTTAAAAATAAAAAAACTCAATCTGATTGGAGATAGTGGCTATCAGGAGGCCTACTTTAATGGATAAAAAGTATAATTATACCTCCTGCTGGGGTTCAATCTGAATAGTTGCACACTGTCTCCCATTATTGATGGGGTGCGGGGGGAGGAGAATAAAATTGTTAATTTAGCCATCATTAGCATGAGGGACCACAGAGACCTACAGAGCTCAATGGATCATTAACTCCTGGCACTAAAAGAGAATCTTGAGAACACAGTGCTCCCTTCTACATTCTTACATTTCAATAAACTGTGAAACTGAACATCTTTTCTTCACAACTAACATATGTTCATGCTGAACACAGGAGGAAGTCTGCACTGAGTGGGAGCCACACGTGACATGTTAACAACTGGTGCCAACAACTAAAAGAATATTATGAAAAAGCAGAGAAGTATTTGCAAGGGACTCTTCGGTGCAAACTGATATGTCCTGAAGTAGTACTAATGGTCAATAGCCCCTTCCTAATGTTATTAGTAGATATGATTGATTGTGCATTCTCTACATCGTTTTCATTTCTACATGGTCTCTTTCACTTACATATGCAGACTTATCTACAAATATGAAGAAGCTAATATTTAATTTGTTAATTGGGTGTAGAATATATACCTTGTACATGTCACAAAAACTGAAGCATATTTCTGACAGACCTATTCACAAACTACTTCCAATAATGCTTTTTCAGTGATCTGTTTAACTTAATCCATAGATGTTGAGCTAGATGATTTAGGAGATTGGTAATGTACTGGTATATGAAATCTTTCACTTCTGTGTTGCTGGTTCACATCTGACCCAGTCTGACTGTAAATTAAGGTAATATCTTGACAAATGTTCAGTGGTCTATGTGAAATGAATTGGTCGTCTTCATCCATTGCTGTGTGGACTGATAATCAACTCACAATTGGCACTAATTGACACTCTTCTTTGCAGTCTTGACAGAGGTAAAAAAATTTAGTGGGCCCAGAAACTGAATAACCTTCTTCCCCTTAGACATGAGCCTCCAGAACAGGATTATAATACAATGGTGGGATTGTCAAGAGAAAACTGCATTGACACTACCTGTTCTCAACCTGTTCTGCAGAGGAACAAAGGCCTTCAGAGTCTAAGCATCTTTCACCAGTAGTACATTCAATTTGAAAAATATCAGCCTGATTTTCTTCCCACACCAGTATAAATTAGGAGTAACTCCACTGAAGTCAATGGAGTTATACCATGGTAAGAATGGTACAAGAGGAGAGTCCAGCTCAGTATATTATTTTGAAAATTAACAAATTACAGTGTCAATACTCCATCATTATAAAAGGCTTGAGAATTATATGCAACAGAAAGTGTTATGGCAACTTTAAATGGGAGTTTAACTGAACACAAGCCAGCAATATCAAAGAAAAGTTTCCCAAAGCAGCTTTAAAGAGACATAGTCAGGTCAAATTTGGTAACAAATTAATGGTTTTTAAAATAACATAAGAAATTATTCTCTATATAATTTTATTGGAAAGAAAGTTTTTAAAGAAATAAACATTCTCACAGGGTCTGCAGCACTGAGCTAGTAAATGAAGTCTCCAACTCCCTTTCTAGTCCCCTCAATGTGCAATGAGCTTTATGCCTTCAATTCACCTTACTTCCTAGCTCTTCAGTATGAAGTCACTTCTGAGCTGTATGCTGAGAAGTTTCATCCCCAGCTGCTTCTTTGAGTCACCACCACCCTGCTTCCCCACAATGATACAGGTGGGCTAAGCTCAAGGGAAAGTCAAGGATGGAAGTGGAAGAAAGATGCTCAGGAAGTGGGAGAGAGAGAGATGCTAGGACTAAATTGAACCCACTAATAAATATCAATCTGGCCCCTTCTCCAAGTGGCCAGAGATGCTCCTTCCTCTGTCTAATTCCCCTCTCCCAAACACACACATATCATTTCAATAAAAGAGCAGTCAGAAAATCAACAACAACTCAGTGTAACAAACTATCTGACCATTATACTATTGGAGAAATATCATAATATTTTTGACAAAATGCAGTTTTGACTTGATCCTACAATATGAACAAACAAAAAATTACTCCATTTGTAACATGCAGTTGACACTGTGTACCTGTAGCAAGGATATTAAAATAAAAGTCTGAATTTGGATTATACAGAGTTTCACAAAGTATACCAAGAAACAAAGAATATTAAACACATTAAAAGTTCTCTTCTGTATCAATTTCTGAATGTCCACAATCAAGCTACTGTATGAGACATTTTTATAAAGCAGTATTTTGTTGTCTCTTATATGCAACTCTGGTATCTCTGGGTAAAAATAGCATTACATACATCATTTAAATATGGGGATTGCCCTCCACAGTGTATTAGCAAGGATGTTTTTTTCTTCCTCTGGAATGCTAAGCAACAATAATATGTTAGGGTCTTGTGGGTATATAGCTCATGAATTCCTGTGATAGCAGGAGGTGGAACAGGCCATGAAAAGCCTAAGTTACATCACTTGAATCATTTAAATAACTGATTGGAAAAACAACTAATGTGTACTGTGAGGAATGAACCAGCACTGAAGGAGGTGAACTAAATGACCAGCATCTTTTCAACTGTATGATTTCATGCATTTACATAATATGCTTTTATTTTCTAGAGAAATGTAAGCAAGAACAAAGGGGAATGCCTAAAATTTTGCAGGAATGTTGCTGTAACTCCTTTCCTGGTGGTAACCTATTTTTCATGCTATAACTGTGACACCGATAGCATAATATAAAAAACTAGCAATGGAAATAAAGAGGGCATACAGAAAGATCAATATATATATAAAAACAGTGGAACTGGAAAAGGTTTAGAAGAGGACAACAAAGATGATCCAGGACATGGAATGGCTTCCATATGACGAGAGACTACAAAGATCAGGGCTGCTCATCTTAGGAAAGAGATGAGTAAGAGGGTTATATAGAGGTCTATAAAATCATGAATGGTGTGGAAAAAGTGAACAGAAAAGTGTTATTTATCCTTTCCCACAATACAAAGACCAGAGGTTACTCTATGAAATTAATAAGCAGCCCATTTAATACAAACAAGAGGAAGTACTTTTTAATACAATGCACAATTAATCTGTGAAACTCATTGCTGTGAGATGTTGTGATGGCTAAAAGTATAACTGGGTTCAAAAAAGAACTAGGTGTATTCATGAAGGATAGGTCCATCAATTTTTATTAGCCAAGATGGTCAGGGATGCAACCCCATGTTCATGGTGACCCTCAACCTCTGACTGCCAGAAGGGAGGGGAAAACAGGGATGGATCAATCCACCTGCCCTTTTCTATATAGTTCCTCCTGAAGCTTTGGTCTAGCCACTGTCAGAGACAGGATACTGGGCTAGATGGGCCATTGGTTTAATCCAGTATAATAGTTCTAACATTCTTAACTGAACATTAAGCAGGCCACAGAATGATTTGAAAATAAATAAATAAATACATAAATAAATCTCAGTTGGTGATACATAGGAGATTTCCTGCAGGAATACTCTTCTCCCCTCCCCCCTTGCCCCCCCCCCCGCACCCTCCCAACATTAATAAACTCCATACTTCTCCATACTTTTTTAAAGATGTGGCGGCTCAGTGGTTAAGTTGCTCGACCTCAATCCTGAAAGTTGTAGGTTTCAGTCTCCCTTGATCATAGAATATCCGAGTTGGAAGGGACCTCAAGAGGTCATCTAGTCCAACCCCCTGCTCAAAGCAGGACCAATTCCCAGCTAAATCATCCCAGCCAGGGCTTTGTCAAGCCGGGCCTTAAAAACCTCCAAGGAAGGAGACTCCACCACCTCCCTAGGTAACGCATTCCAGTCTTTCACCACCCTCCTAGTGAAATAGTTTTTCCTGATATCCAACCTGGACCTCCCCCACTGCAACTTGAGACCATTGCTCCTTGTTCTGTCATCTGCCACCACTGAGAACAGCTGAGCTCCATCCTCTTTGGAACCCCCCTTCAGGTAGTTGAAGGCTGCTATCAAATCCCCCCTCATTCTTCTCTTCTGGAGACTAAACAATCCCAGTTCTCTCAGCCTCTCCTCATAAGTCATGTGCTCCAGACCCCTAATCATTTTTGTTGCCCTCCGCTGGACTCTTTCCAATTTTTCCACATCCTTCTTGTAGTGTGGGGCCCAAAACTGGACACAGTATTCCAGATGAGGCCTCACCAATGTCGAATAAAGGGGAACGATCACGTTCCTCGATCTGCTGGCAATGCCCCTACTTATACAGCCCAAAATGCCGTTAGCCTTCTTGGCAACAAGAGCACACTGTTGACTCATATCCAGCTTCTCGTCCACTGTGACCCCTAGGTCCTTTTCAGCAGAACTGCTACCTAGCCATTCGGTCCCTAGTCTGTAGCAGTGCATGGGATTCTTCCGTCCTAAGTGCAGGACTCTGCACTTGTCCTTGTTGAACCTCATCAGGTTTTTTTCTGCCCAATCCTCTAATTTGTCTAGGTCCCTCTGTATCCGATCCCTATCCTCTAGTGTATCTACCACGCCTCCTAGTTTAGTGTCATCTGCAAACTTGCTGAGAGTGCAGTCCACACCATCCTCCAGATCATTAATGAAGATATTAAACAAAACCGGCCCCAGGACCGACCCTTGGGGCACTCCACTTGAAACCGGCTGCCAACTAGACATGGAGCCATTGATCACTACCCGTTGAGCCCGACGATCTAGCCAGCTTTCTATCCACCTTACAGTCCATTCATCCAGCCCATACTTCTTTAACTTGGTGGCAAGAATACTGTGGGAGACCGTATCAAAAGCTTTGCTAAAGTCAAGAAATAACACATCCACTGCTTTCCCCTCATCCACAGAGCCAGTTATCTCATCATAGAAGGCAATTAGGTTAGTCAGGCACGACTTCCCCTTCGTGAATCCATGCTGACTGTTCCTGATCACTTTCCTCTCCTCTAAATGTTTCATAATTGATTCCTTGAGGACCTGCTCCATGATTTTTCCAGGGACTGAGGTGAGGCTGACTGGCCTGTAGTTCCCCGGATCCTCCTTCTTCCCTTTTTTAAAGATGGGCACTACATTAGCCTTTTTCCAGTCATCTGGGACCTCCCCCGATCGCCATGAGTTTTCAAAAATAATGGCTCACACTGAAAGGCCACCCCCAGTTCGCCAAGCTGCAAAATGGGAACCTGATACATCAGGTTAGGGCATTCAAAGACAGTCAGATGTGATGCTGGCCACATCACTACCTGGTGTACTGCTGACTATGAAACTGATGTGCCTAACCATGTTAGCCTGGTGAGCCACTGGCTTGGGGGAGCCTTGACTTTGATATTTCTCCCATTCCCTAACACCACTTCAGCTTCATACTCTGCATCTATTTTGATTCTCAAAGTGGGTGGGTGTTTTCTGGCTGCGCATGGTTTCCTCTAGTTGGTGTGGGGAGCAGGAAGAGGCAAGGGTTTCCCATAGGCAGTTTGGGGTTGAAGGACTTCTTCCCAGTTCCACTTATTGAAACTTGAGTCTAGAACTGATGCAGGCACTGACAGGAAGAAAGAAGCAGGCTGCAAGAGTCCCATTCAATGCAGCAGCTTTCCCCCAAATCCCACACACACCTTTGTCACTGCTGGTGCAGTCAGCAAGACAGGGGTGCAGGAACTATATGCGAGGGGAGCTCTCATGTGCCACATTTGTTCGGAATGGTACTGGTTACAGATGTGCGACGGGAGTGCTCATCTGTCACACCAGTTACATGTCTACCTGAAGCATGGCCTGAGTGAGCAATCCTAGCCTCAGAGTCCTTGTGTAGACTAGGCAAATGGTGCCTTTTTTCTAAGTTAGCTCAACTGAGCTAGCTTAATTCAGTTGACAACCCTACTTACCACTAATATAGACACTGTTTAAAATCAAGTTGAAGGTATTAAAACTCAGATTTAAAAAAATGCCCAGAAATGGATGAAAGTTTTAACAAGGAGAGCTGACCTTAGCATTTCTAGTTATATCTTCAAAACTGCTGGCTTCAATACACACAGTATAACTAATCCTGTTCATCATTTTCATACCTCTATACACAAGGCTGGTCTAAGAATTTGGGAGAGGATACATCCTAAACTTAATTGACTCGCTTCACTTTTAAGTATGTGTCAAGGGAATTTTTAGATCCTCCCCACTCCAGCTTCCTGCTGAAAAAGCCTCGCTGCTTGTTGATGCCAACTCCAGTGAACAATTCATTTACTTCTCCAAGGCAATCTTAGCAAAGGATGGCTAGAAACTTTTCATTTTGATGAAAGCTAAGAATTTTGTCAACAGGGCCCAAAAGCAATCAACTAGATGCTTGTGCCAGCCCCCTCCAGCCAGTCAGTAAAACAGGACATAGACAGATTAAAAAACGCACAATTTACAGTAATTGAACATGAATCTGAGTAATGCTTTGCACTTCTCTAGCTCCTGTCTTCCAAGGGTCTCAAAGCACTTTACATACGTTAAGCAAGCCTTACAACACCACAGTGTGATAGGTATCACTGTATCAATTGTATAGATGGACAGAATGCACTTTTCTAAGGTTACATTTTTCAAGTAGGAAAAAGTCCCTTCTACCTTATACTAAAAGACACATTCCTCTCCAAATTACTTTAAATAGATTCAAAGAACACTACTTGCTCAAACACCTAGAGGGTAGGTAACCATTTCTCCATCCCATTAATCTTCTGCAGTATGTGGGATCATTCTCAGATGTCAAAATTATGAAAAAGTTTAAAATATTATTTTTACTTAATATTTTTAGTAAGGAAGGAAGCAAAATTGTTTTGCAGATTAACATGACTCTTTCCACTGACAGTTGTTTTTCATCCCTTCGAAATAATGCCTTTTGTCTGACCCAGATTAAGTTACTGTTGCAGCTAAACACATCTGCTTTTGGATGAACAAACACACTGCAGGAAATCAGCTTGGGAGAAAAGTAGGTTAGACCCGTTAGCCTTTTTTGAACAGAGGAATAAATCCTTACAGACTAGAGGTTATCAGCTTTGAAGGGCAGGACCCATGAATGAGTTCTGCTCATTTACTAACATTAGAACATTAGAACTGAATGTTTAATTTTGTCAATTAAGCAAACCTCTTCATAGCTTGAAGAGTCAATCTAGCAGTCAAAGATAGAGGGCATAATCTTCTAGTACTATCCAGGGCATTGTGTTAATTTATCCCCTTCCTGGAACTCATCTAACTCTTGTCTGTTATTTTCATAAGTATGAAAGTGGCCCTAATTCAACCCTGTGCAGAGGACTAGCACAAGGCCTTGGCATCACATAAATCCCATTTAAACCCCATTACCCTTGTGCAGAGGGCCAGCGCAAGGCGTGAATTTCACTCAGAGTAACAACAGAGACAAGCAGAGACCATCTGTATCATCACCTGTAACAGAATTCACAGATTATTATTTTGCAAATATTAAAAAAAAATCATACAAAAAAAACCTGTTATATGAAACCATTTTCTGGTTTTCTGATGGCTGGTACAGTACACCAATACTACAGAGCAATATTTAATAAAGCTATGACCTGATTGATTAAAATATGCACTATTAAATTGGCACATATTACTGATTCATTAAAAATAGTCAAACACACTATTTCTTAGTTAATTCCATACCTCTTCTAAACACACAAATGCCCTTTTCCTCTGAAGTCAATGAAGTAAAATTGTATGAATAAAGGCCTTGAAAAGTTATAGTACTGAGCACATGCTTATTCCCTCTACGAAGAAAAGGGGGCACCACACTGCTTTGTTCTGTTGGCAATTGGTCTGTGCAAAACACATGTGCTTATTGAATTCTATATCCATGTGCCACTTCTTGGCAAAATAATATATCTATTTGTCTTTTACAATTGAGCCATTAAGGAGCGCCCACATCCTAAATTCCAACACCCACATGAAACATCTGTATCACATTGCAGAACTCTCATTTACTTTATGAAATTATTTCTTTTTATGTACCAAGTGATGCACATCAATGCAATACCAACAAATATATTGTAGTGGTGATTATAGTGTTTTGTCAATCAATGAGACTCTCTACCCTAGTAAAAGATGTGGAACTCTTCCCATGTTCCTCATACACAACTTGAAGGCATGACAGAAACAGCTGAGTATATTTTCTAAGGCATATTTTAAACTTCAGTCAATGACTCTTTGTTTCTTACAGAGCTGCTGATGTTTTTCAACAAGGCATTCCATTTAGAAACAATTCTGCTTTTTTTAATATATTTCTCATGCCTTGTTCTTTATTCTTAATTGTGGTGGCATGGAAAGAGGAGGAGTCCATCTGCCTCTTATTCCTACTTAACGGCACAGTCCTCTGACTCACTCATTTTTTCAATGCTGAAATATGACATTTAAAACAGAGGACTACTGGGGGATAAGAAGCAGAAGCAAACAAGAGCAAGCTCACTGCAGATAAATTACCTCATAACACAAACACAGAAAGTTATATGCTACAGGAGCAGCCACTATAAGGTATTTCAAAGCTCTCTATAAGGGGTCAGTATCTTTTTAAAGAGAACTGGCATGTAGTCAGGATATATTCTCTGACAAACTCTAATAGGGCTTGTCTACATAGGACACTCTGGAAAGTTAAGATAATCAACTAAAAGGTGTGAAGTTAATTTGCATAAATGAAAACACAAACCCCTGTGTGGACACTCTCATACAGAAGTAAAAAAGGCCTTAGCTTGCTGTATCTTAAACCCTGCCCCAGGAGGGCTCTCCGCAGCCACAGAGGAGAAGGCAGGATCTTCCCCAAAAGAATTCTGAGCTGCTTCCATTAAACTCAGTGAGGGATTAAGTGGGAAACCTGTCCTTTTACTTTTAGCCTTCAAATTGCTGTTGGTCTTGAACTTCTGGAAAACTTCAACCATCCCATCCCAAAAACTCCACACCCAGGGTACAATTCAAGCATTGGCATTAAGTAGGACAAACCTTTTGGCTAGTAATCCATAGGTTGATATAAAGATGAAGACTATAATATACAAATTGCTATTATTTGGCACAGTTCATGATTTTGTGAAGATTAAGGACTAAACGGTGGCCTCGTTTCTATGAGAGACACTAGAGAAGGTTGAGAAATTATAGAGGCCAAGTAAAAGTCTAGTGGGACATTCATTTTGCCTGAACACAGACGTGTGCAGGATCCTCAGAGACCAGTATGGTGAGTCTGCTTTATAAAACTTTATACCTTCTGCGAAAAGGATCGGTATAAGATCTCACACACCTGCTGCCAACAGCAAGATGTTTTTCTTGAACTTACTTTTTCTCATTTAAAATATGCTAGCATAAAAAGGGATACAACTGAAATAATTTAATGAAACCAAAAATTATTCTTAAAACTGAATAGAAAAGCATAGGGGCTTAAGGTTCTCATTTCAAAACAAGCAAAATTTTACCTTCTTGAACGTGAACAAGCACAGCATGCTGATATGCAACACAACATCTACAAAATAAGAAACCATTGCCAAATTTATCAAGCAAAGCTGTTTTCATGATTGTTTCCAATGGGGGAATTTAATTTAATTTCAACTAAAAGGTTTTCCAAATACTAGATAAGTACAAACACATGCAGTACTCTAAGGTCCAAAATCCTACCCTTCAGAAGAACAGCATGCAAGTGAAAAATTTCATACTAGCTCTGCATTTTACAAGGGCAGCAGGATTTATTGTATCCTGACCTTTTTTGTTTGCTTTTCATTTACCATGGGAGTGCTTCCCCCCCGTCTCCTCCCAACATGCTGTTGCCCCTTCAGATCTGGCTAGACAGGGCCAATACTTTTACTCCACAGAATGTACTTTCCATGTACGCCATCATCCCCATAAACACCTCATTATCTCAGCTCCATATAAAGTTTGTCCAAGTCAAAAACTAGTTATAGTATCATATGACACACTATTATGTTTCGCCAGTCAGAAGTGTCTTGATAGCCTAATTATATTCCATGAGGATCATGGCAGACGACATACATGACAAAAATATCATAGATATAATAAGGCCATGCATGCATCATGAAACATTGGAATGGACTCTCTCTTAAGCCATGATTATGGTCATCAAGAAAATGGATTCCCAAAAGAAAGCAATAAGGACTACAGCATTTTGTGGCATGCAGCTAAGTAAACAAAATGCAAATTTGCAAGGTATTCCTGAGTGCTGAATCCTCCATCAGCATCTTAGTAAGATAAGACGTGTAAAATCACATGTCCATGTAGCCAGAGAGTTTCCTATTTATGACACATCCATAATGTGTATGGAATAAGTTACTCACAAAATTTGTTCCTGATACACTCATATCAGATGAAATGTTACAAATAACTTATGCACAGTACTAAATCTTTCAGCTTTAGGTCAATTCACACAAATGTCTTCTCAGTGTTGGTCAGGATTAAAACATCAGTCGTAAAGAGAGATTTTCCAGTTCAGATATACCAAGAAGATATAAGAGGAAGAAGTACTCTATGTATCTAAAGTAAGAACAGTTCAGAACACAGAAGACATACAGAGGAATAAATAATGAGACAAACATAAGAGGTTAAACACTGTTTAAAAATGCAGTCAGACATGCTGATAGCAGGCAATTGTTGACCAAAGTAACTGCATGTCACCAGAGACAAATATTCAAACGACTGCTATAATACATGTTTGCTCTTGTTATTCACTACTTTTCTGATTCACTATTTCTTATTTATTATAGCTACACTGCATCTGTTACATCAGCTATGATGTATCACCATGTGTTTTATTGCATGGGACATGTTATATTATGTTACCTCTGTAATTGGCAATAGCAGAATATCTGCCATTCACACCAAACTACAAGTACTGGAAAAATACTCACTACCTTTAAGTTAAAAGGATATTTGTTAGCTTGGTAAAATAACATGATGTGGCATGTTAGGTCAATATATCACATTATGCAGTTTAAACGTACGTAAACTGATGCAGCACAGAGAACTGCCTTGTACCGAATTTTTAACAAAGAGTTAGTACACACAACTGCAGTCACCAAAATACACATGTTACACACAGGTTGGTGGGTACCCAGAATGTATCTCTCAGAGAACCAACTGACTTAAACCTAGTTATACTAATTTAACAATAAAGACTGCTACTTAATCAGGATGATAATTCTGTTGATAATTCTGTTTAAGTAGGGCTCTGACGATTTACTGATGATAGGCCTTTGTATTTAATCTCAGTCTTGGGCTAGTTTTGTCTGTTTGCTTCTCTAATAGCAGCTCTAAGTCTCTCCTTAGTGATCATACAAATAAGAAATATATGAAATACTTCCCCACCTCCTGTTAACTTATTCCATCCATGCTGAGCTGCTATACTGGACTTCTCATGGCTGCCCTTGCCACTGTGTAAACAGCAGGCTTAGGTCCTTTCATATTAGAAATAGTGCCTCTTCCCAGCTCCATAGGACTGTGCAGTAATCTGATGAGCTCACTTCAATTCTGCAGCTCACTAGACAGCAGTATCATCATTAAAAAGAAATATTCTGTTAATTGGAAATTCCATTTAATCAGAACAAAAGACAATCTACCATATCAAAATTTCTGAAAAAGAAGATTGTTCAGTGCCTCTAGTTATATCCCACCTAGTCAGCATAATACAGAATATGTCATGCTTCAATATAACAGACCATTGAACTCTAAATCATTATGCAAATATGAAGATATTCAGCTCATTCACACACAAGCAGAGTTCTCCAATAGATTTAATTTACAAATCCCACCCTCTCCCTATGCGATATTTTAATGCCTAGTTTTTAAATGCTTGTATCTTTCATTATTTGTTTCCTCAGGCCACTATCTTATGGTATTTACTAAAAGTCGTATAGTGATTTCAAAAGGAATATTTTTATCCCTAATCCTATAGAGTAACTCTCAATGGAAGCAGAAAGGAATACATATGCCAGCAATTCTCCCTATTGAAGACGGACATGTAACCACAATGGACCAGTGTCAATATGGAATAACTGTTCCAGAGCGAGCCATCCATTGGTTAAAAGGATCTGAGATAATATGTACCCTTTATTGTTAGTTCATTCTATCTATCTAGGTCAGGTGTGGGCAAAATACGGCCCGTGGGACAGACCGGCACATCTAACATTTCTATCTGGCCCGCCAGGCTCTTTGGCTGCCAATTCACAATCTCCGGGCTGCTAAGAGTCCCGCGGCGCAGCGGGGCGCTCAGGCAGGCTGCCTACCTGCCATGGCCCCACACCGCTCCCAGAAGTGACTATGGCTGGCTGCTGCTGTCACATCTCTGCACTCCCCTGGCAGAGTGGGAGGCAGCTCCATGTGCTGCCCCTACTCCCAGCACCATCATCACAGCTCCCATTGGCCAGAAACTGTCTGCAGGCAGTGCACGGAGACCCGCTGATTCCCTCCCCACAAGGGGCACGCAGAGACATGCCAGCAGCAGCCAGCCACAGCCGCTTCTGGGAGTGGCGTGGGGCCATGGCACGCAGGCAGGCTGCCTGAGCCCTGCTGCACTGCCCAAAGCCTACACATACTACACCCTCCCGCACCCCAACCCCCTGCCCTAGGTCAGAACCCCATCCTGCAACCAAACTTTCTCCCAGACCCTGCACCCCAACCCCTGCCCCAGCCCATAGCTCCCTCCTGCACCCAAACTCCCTCCCAGACCCCGTACCCTCCATTAATATAGTAGAAATGTTCAGCCTGTGACGACTTACCAAAATTCATGGAGTGGCCCCACTGCAAAAATTATTGCCCACTCCTGATCTAGGTACTTATATGGCTCTCTCTCTATGGGAGTAGTCCCCAAGCTGTGGTACACGTCCCCCTAGAGGGGCATGGAGGAACATTTGGGAGGGTGTACAGCAAAGCCCAGGCCAGCCTGCACAGGGGGCAGGGAGGGTGCGCCACCCAACCGCGCTCTGCGTTACCAACAGGTAGAGCAACTCACAGTAGTCTAACCTAAAAGCAAAAAAAGGAATGGGGTCTGTATCTGAGAGAAACACATCCAGTCTCTTGGCCAACCACAAATTTAAAAAGGCATTTTTGGCCACTGATGAAATCTCATTCTCTAGCCAGCCCCATCTCACCCAGGCAAAAACCAGGACCATGGCAATGCACTGAGTGGTCAGTAAATGTAACAACTTAATATGTCAGCAGCAATAGATCACAAGAGAAAAGCAGGACAAACAGAAGAGCAGGGATATTTAGAAAAGGTACTTAACGAGGCACAATAGCTTATTTATTTTTATTATTCAAATACAGCTGGATCAAAACCCCATTGAGTCAAGGGGAAAACTTCCTTTTGCTACTACTACACTTGGAACTAGTGTGCTAAAAATGGTAGTGTAGGCACGGTAGCAGTGAGCAGCAGCATGGGCTAGCTGCCCTAAGTACAAAGCCTCCCAGACCCATGCCACTGCTTGCTGCTACCCGTGCTACTGCAGCTACACTACTATTTTTAGCATGCTAGCTCAATCAGACCTAGAATAAGTATGTCTACTTGAGCTGAGAATCACACCCCCAGCTAGCATGGCCACTGCCACATCCCAGAATACTGGACATTCTGGTACTTCCGGGAAGGGAGTGGGCCCACCCCCACCAGCGTGACCTTGCACATATGGTGCGACCTAGCACACAGTGCATGCAAGGTCATGACGCATGGAGAAAGCCATTTTGAAAGAACCCCACCCCCTGCTGGTGTGAAAATACATGAAAGTCATGCCTGCAGGTGTGGAGCGGCATGCTTTTCAAAATGGCATCCCTCTTCGGTGATACTGGACAAAACCACATCTGGTTTTGAACAGGAGGAGGGACAAACCATAGAAAAAGAGGAGTATTCAGCTTAAAACCTGATGAATGGCCTGTCTACCCCCAGCTCCAAGTGTAGACATAACCTTTGACTCCAGTGCACTTTGAATTAAGCCTATAGTATGGGCCAGGCCTCCGGAGGGGGAAAACGCATTGGTGAAATTTTCATTAACTGTTCAAGCTTTGCTACAAAAATACTGATAAATGGAAAATTTAGTTCACCTCTAGCAAACAGCTCTAAGCAAGAAGAATGTGCTGCTACATCATCTGCTAATACATTAAATGTTACAGTTATTCCCTGTGTAACTGATGCCCAGGGCTGTAAAAACAATTAGAAGCAAATGCACTCTAAAAAGGTTTTTGAACCAAAGAAAACAAAGAATCTATTTCTTCTTTATTCCAAGCTTGGAGCCCAGAAAGGAAAAACAATACCAAAAAAAAACTGCAATAAGCAGAATGGGCTACAGGCTAGTGTATTATGTAACTCTGAGTGGCCATACATATTATAGGATTAAAGATTTATTAGCAATGACTGCTGAAGATGTTCTTTAACTCAATCTCAAATGTTACAGTCATGTTAAATTATTACTCTCCTTGGGTGGCTCACAAAACTGTTAACGGATGACAGAATGCTTTGCCTGTAGGCCACTAGTGCAATTCAATGTTTCTTCTCTAGCGTTTCCAATACATTCCAGGTGAATTCTAACTGAAAATTATTACTATTATAGAGCTCATTAATGCTCAATGTGTAATGAGTTGGCAGTTTCAGTCCATCTCACAAAAACTACCACCGCAACTGACAGTCTTTAGAATTAGCCTGATTGGCTGAACAAAGTCTTAGAACTACTCTCTCACTCCTAAAGATGGTCTCTCCAGAACAGTGCCAATGTAGAGTGGTAAAGCATTGCAGGGAAGCTTTCAGTGCTGCTGGCTCATGCCATACTATTACATGGTTAGAGGACTTAGTGCCTAGTGAAATCAGCAACACATACTCACCTTTCACAAACACCACATTATTGCTAACTAAATAAACAAAATGGTACTGTTTAGATTAGAAACATATTATAAACCTACAACTGGAAAATACATACTTGGTCAAAATAAGAGCACAGAAAATGAGAGCACAAGAAGTGGTACAGAATATAGAGTGAAGTCTGGTTAGGAAGAGAAGCAGAAAAATGAGAGAAAATAATGGAAACTAGCTCCTCAAACCTTTTGGTTTTAGGAGAAGCCAAAAAACACTGAATTTCTTTTACAAAAGAGGGTAGTGGAGGTAAACTATTATTTTGGTAAGAAATCTGCTAGTGTCATGATGGGTCACCAAAAAACATGTAATGGCATATCCGCAAGAGAAGGAAGGTAAAATATAGTATGTCTCCAACAATCCTACAGTATCAAATAAAAAGAAATCAACATATTGTGGAAACTTGTTTATAATGACTACAACAAACAAGTTCCATACCAAACCAAGTTCTTTATCTCATCAACAACAAATATCCAAGATGGGACTACTATAAGGTGCATAATTAGGAACTTAGATCTGAAAAAATATTTATAGTTGTGTGGGTGAAAAGTGGAAAAAAAGGACAAACAAATAGTGTGAGAAAAGGTAAGAAGGATGAAGGCAGGAACAGAAGTAGGAAAAGACTTTAAAACACAGTTTCCATGTTTAGCTTTCTCCTGCCTTCCCAAAACTAAGCTGGCATATATGGTGCAATATTAAATAATCAGTTTGCAGATGCAAGAACAAAAGCTACACTCTGGGCCCATGAAAAGGACAGAATTTCATAACTAGTGCTTCTGGTTTCAGCTTTAAAGTAATACTTGCTGATAAATAGGTAGAAGAAAAAGCAGACTCATCTATTTGTATTAATTGAGAAAGGAAACATTTACAGCTCTTGATCACTGTACCCAAAACTATCAATTTAAAGCCATTCCATATCAGTTTAATACTGGAGAGTGGTACAGTGCTGACAGATATATAAAACATAGTGAAAACAACATATGTTACAGAACTAGATGTATAGTCAAATTTCCCTGCTTCTCCTGTTGCTTGTTAGGTTTTCACATAGTCACAAGGAAGAGAAAAACCATCTTTTTTTTTTAAATGGGGGGGAATGTGACAGTAGAACCATAAAAACTGGGGAAAGAGGACTCAGTGGGTGTACCTGAAACTACTTGTAACTAATGTTTTTAAATTGCCTAGAATTCAAGTTGATTATGCCCTTTAATGTAAAAAGACTTTAATTTTTTTAGAATAACTGTCTGACTGAATGAACTTGTTAATTTGGTTCTCCAGTTTTATTACTGCTATGGTGATGAATATAGGCACTAAGCAAAATCAACTAACAGATAAAATACAGTAAATGAAATATTTATGCATTTGATACTGCCAATCTACTGAAGTTCCTATGAAGGGAAAACTTCCACCGCGTTAATGAGACTACCACAATATAACTTGCATTATGCATGGCAATAAATGTTTGCAAGATGGGTTCCCATGTAGGACTTAGAAGCCATTTCAAAACTACATGCATGCAGTACTAACCAATTTCACATCAGTTTCAGTGCTCTAAATAATTCTTTTCAAGAAACTGAATTGTAAGCTTTTCAGTGCAAGGTTTCTGTTTTTTCTTTAGCAGATTATTGTACCTATTGTAAGGCAGTAAGTACACGAATTTCAGAAATGTAAAATCCTTATTCTGAAAACCATAATAGTCTAAATTTTTATTTGAACAATTTTAGATAAATTATGACTCCAGTAATAAAGGTATTTTCCATCTTTGTCAATAGCTTTCTCTGAAATAATCTAACCTTTCTTTCACTTAAATTTATTGACTGGCTCTAAACTATTCAGATAATAAATATTTGCTTCTATGGAATGCATCAAACTATGATTTAAATTAAAATACTAAAATGTATTCAAGTATGAACTACACCTGATTCAGGTTGATTCTGGAATGAAAGCCAAAACCTGTTTACATTCTGAAACCCATCCTTTCAATTACATTGATGAGAATATCAGGGGGTAGCCGTGTTAGTCTGTATCTACAAAAACAACAAGGAGTCTGGTGGCACCTTAAAAGACTAACAGATTTATTAGGGCATAAGCTTTCGTG